>NC_134710.1:260995091-261212591 GCF_043290135.1 Rhipicephalus microplus | reverse complement strand
GCTGTCCTGAAATTTTTGATTGATTGATTGATTTGTGGGATTTAACGTCCCAAAACCACTATATGATTATGAGAGACGCCGTAGTGGAGGGCTCCGGAAATTTTGACCACCTGGGGTTCTTTAACGTGCGCCCAAATCTGAGCACACGGGCCTACAACATTTCCGCCTCCATCGGAAATGCAGCCGCCGCAGCCGGGAATCGAACCCGCGACCTGCGGGTCAGCAGCCGAGTACCTTAGCCACTAGACCACCGCGGCGGGGCCGTCCTGAAATTTTTATGCGAGTACTGTTTCGAAATTTTCACTACGTCATAATGTTTCCTTTTGGAAATCGGTGATGTACCCACTACGCGTCCGCAAGGTTTTGTGTTCCGCTGGCCGGCTGGACATTTTGTACTGCATGGGCTGCTTAAAGCCACCCACTCATTTCACAATTCAGATGTTTTGACGCATGGCATGATTTTACGAGTTTGCCCCGTATTATTACCTGCGTTAAAGATTATCTTCCTGCTAAATGAAATTTTGATCGCGTTTTTTTTTTGAGGAGCTTCAAGCACTCGGATGACTGTGAAGTTGAACACTTACTTTCCTCGCAGAAGACCTGTGTTTGATTTTCACTAGGACTAAATATTTAGTATTTACCTGCATGCATGTGAATTTTTTGCCCACGGACAACGTCTATTTTTGGTTCACAACGCCCGATGCCTACGCTGACGCCGATAATAGAATTTCTTGTGAAACGAGCTCTTCAGTGAGCAAAGCTTTAGTATAACGGAATAATTTTATTTTGTAACAGGTTGGTGATGGTCACATGAAAGAAGTATATTTCACTTAGATCATGCTGTTGGGATTTCTTGCGTCATCATCATTTTAAGCGCAGAATTCTTGCAATCATTTGATGAACAATACTTTATAATGGGGACTTAGCTTCAACTTCGATATTTACTTGGACTCACGTTGTGCCCGCGGTTTTGTTAAAATGCATAAGAAAGTATGAACGACGTTCTTGCTGCAACGAAAAAGCTAATACATACCGCAATCAGGATACCTCTGTCGAGAAAAGGGCACTTATTTCATGTTGCATGCTTGCGTTACTGAGCGAAAATTAAAAAAAGGTTAACGTCAATTTTTGAATAAAGGGGGGTATCGGTAGCTTGTTATAAATGAAAAATGGGCGTCTCTGATCACCCTTTGCTGTTTGCTGTTCACACTCGTAAAATATACGAAAGCGCACGCCTCCCCCCCCCCCCCCCACACACACACACAAGACGGTGACGCCGGTGGGAAAATCCAGCCGAGGGTATCCATACAACGTCTTTTGTAGTTCGTCAATGCCAGCCAGCTGCGCCCAATACAGCCGCTCCCCACCTTTTCTTGCTTTCGCCCAGAATTTGTGCTTTGCTGTCCTCGGGGAGGGTGCCTCCTCCTGCAGTGCCTCACGACGGAAATCATATGAAATAATTTTTCATTCAGTTGTGTACACATCCATGGGGCGGCGTCTTGCCTTCCACGAGTTCACTATGTTGGTGGTTGCGCTGACTCTGAAAAGATACGGTGTTTTGAGATGGCGTGTTGCTGTTCATGGCGCTATGCGGGCAACTAATGAGGAAGCGTCACTGCAAAGCTACTACATGCGTCGCGCCGTGATGCGGTGGTGGCGTTGCTGCGAACCACAAAAAGGGAGCACGAAGGAACGAATTTGACAGAAGTACGATAATGTAGTGCGAAACAAGTCTATCGCATCTTCGGGCCAAAGCGATCGGAAGCACGTGTGTTGCAGGCTGCGTGATCCGCCATGTAGCGTCGCAGCATGACCCTTCCCTGAACTAAGGCGGACCAATGGCTCGCGTTGATAAACGCGCGTTTCCACTGGCATTGAAAGAAATACAGGAGGCGTTGGTCCATATAATTGCTATCTGAATTAAACTACAGTCGTCAGCTCTGCCAGCAACCTGTCACCTTCCTCCAAGATGCTTTCGCCCGAGCTCGGGAACAGCTAACCAACGGTTTTTTCGCGCGACTTGTAAGCACTGCGGGAAGCACACCTGAAAAGGAGTTGGTCACTATATCTGACAGTTCTCTTTTTGCTCGGCTTTAGAGGCTTCAGAAATGCTCATCACAATCACGTCTTCCGCAGCTCTGACTTCGCCTGTTTAGGCATTCCCCGCGGAGGTTGCAAATTCTGGCAAGCAAAGAGGAAAGGCAGATCTTCGAGCGCAAGACTATGACAGAATTCTTTAGGAGAAAGTTAACATGTCCCATTCTTAAACAGTCACGTCGGTCCTGGAAGTCTGCTTCTGTGTGACTGCAGCTGTCGGCACAGGAGGCATGCTCACCGAATGACTGTATGTACTCACCTGTCTAACTCACCATCGTCATCCATCACTCGTTTTCTTGTAATTTCCCCTAGCGCTTTAGCGCTGTGATCAAGCAAAAGGAATTGTTACCAGCTAGCCGAGGTTTCCGTTATAGTCGATAAGATGGCTTATATTATCTCTGCAACAATGTATTTTTTATTATTTCGTGTTTTGCTATCAAGCCAACTTTAAGAAAACGAGTGTAAACTGTGTTTTTGTAAGCTGATTTTTACAAAATGCGTGTTCGTGAGAAGCCTTATCATGACCTAGGGGTGCAATGTATTTTTTTATCATTTCGTGTTTCGCTCTCAAGCCAACCTTTAGAAAACGAGTGTAAACTGTGTTTTTTAAGCTGGTTTTCACAAAATGCGTGTTCCTGAGAGGCCTTCTCATAACCTAGGTGTGAAATGTATTTTTTTTATCTTTCGTGTTTCGCTCTCAAGCCAACCTTTAGTAAACGAGTGTAAACTGTGTTTTTGTAAGCTGATTTTCACTAAATACGTGTTCCTGAGAGGCCTTCTCATAACCTAGGTGTGAAATGTATTTTTTTTTATCTTTCGTGTTTCGCTCTCAAGCCAACCTTTAGCAAACGAGTGTAAACTGTGTTTTTGTAAGCTGATTTTCACTAAATACGTGTTCCTGAGAGGCCTTCTCATAACCTAGGTGTGAAATGTATCTTTATATTATTTCGTGTTTCGCTCTCAAGCCAACTTTTAGAAAACGAGTGTAAACTGTGTTTTTGTAAGCTGGTTTTCACAAAATGCGTGTTCCCGAGAAGCCTTCTCTTAACCTAGGTGTGCAATGTATTTTTTTTTATCATTTAGTGTTTCGATCTCAAACCAATCTTTAGTAAACGAGGGTAAACTGTGTTTTTGTAAGCTGGTTTTCAAAAAAATGCGTATTCTGAAGAATACGTCTCATAACATAGGTAGCGGTGCAGTCATGGTTGCGTCACAGTAGACTCGGCACAATGAATTGAACGTTGCTGGGAATATTCACAACCTCAACTTTGATAGGTAACTAGGCTCATCCGTGTCAACTGTGCGCTCAGTGCAATACAGCTTCGAAGATCTTCATCGTCAGAAAATGAAATGGTACCTCAGTTTTCGAACTATACATATGAGCAAAATACTTTTTCACTGGACAAAGGGCCTCCAAGAAGTGTCGCAGTGAGCAGCACCAAGTTCTGTGCGTCATAAAAACCGACAAAAAAACTAAATTTGCTGTGTCCTAGTGATCACAGCGAAAACAAATATCACACGCTAAGGTTAGGTGATGGGACAAGTGCTGCCCTACGCTGGGGTAAGCGAGATGACTTGCCACTTTAAAAAGAATTATTGCGTAGAAACGCACTAATTTACAATGTGGCATATTTGCCGCGGCCACTTTCGCACTGATGCAACACAGTAGTCGCTTCTCGGGCACGCTTCCCGCAGTAAGTTTCGATACAGCCCTTGAAATAATGGTGGATATGTCAAACTCCTTAATTCTTTTAGTTTTCAGTTCTAAAAAAATGAGTAAGCCACATATTCTCACTCTATACCTCTGCTTTGTTTTAGGATCTCCTCTTGGGTTGGTAATATAAAGTTGATTAACAAGGTTTTTTAATTATTTCAGTGTTTTCAGCACCAAAGTATTTTCGTATCCTAGTTTTGTCTACGAATACGACAGGTCTCTTACTTTCATTGCCATGTGACAAAACATCTGAGGAGTGAGATCTGGACAAATTTTGATATATGACGATGACGAAGACTACAAGCTCGGCGGCGATTTCTCGGTCAAATTACTAAGAGGAGAAGACGATCCGCCACACGCTCCACTTTGATTTTTTTTCTTACAATTTTATAATTCATTAGATTTAAAAGTAATATGGGATCCCGTCTATATAATTACTCGTTTCTTGGTCAATCCCTCAGAGTGGATGCGAGCCATGTTTTAGATCATCATCATCATCACGATCATCATCATCACGGCCACCACCACCACCACTAGTGAGTACTGGCCAGTTAAAGGGAATACATGTATTTAGACGAACCGCTTCGAAGGTGGAGAATAAATTTATCCCTTCTGGCTCTTTGGTTTGGGGCTAGCGAACTGGGTTTTAGCACAAGGAGCGTTTTCGAGGCCCTATACAATTTTCTACGACAAAGGAGACTAATTGAAAGCTAAGTTTATTGAAATCGAACATTCTTTTCAAAAAATTGGTCTTCTTTTTATTTACTAAAATAAATCGAATGTAAGGGTTTTCAAAATCAAACGTGTTCATTAAAAGAATTAGTCTTTTTTCCTTCTCTTACTGTGAAATAATCTAACAAATGATTTCAAAACTATCTATTGCTTACCATTCTGAAATTTTGAACAATTTCATTTACATAGCAAGGCACCGCTCATATGATAGCATATCCCCATAGTTGGTAGCGCCAGGATGCCCCCGCCACGGTGGTCTCGTAGCTAAGGTACTCGGCTGCTGACCCGCAGGTCGCGGGATCGAATCCCAGCTGCGGCGGCTGCATTTCCGATGGAGGCGGAAATGTTGTAGGCCCGTGTGCTCAGATTTGGGGGCACGTTAAAGAACCACAGGTGTTCGAAATTTCCGGAGCCCTCCACTACAGTGTCCTTCATAATCATATAGTGGTTTCGGGACGTTAAACCCCACATACTAATCGATTTGTCCATATAGGAGGAATAGCAGTCGTGTATTCTCCCCTACCCTGCTTAGCCACACAGTCACTTGCCCGTCCGTCCTGCCTCACATAACTATCATTCGCGAGTGATTGATTTCTTTTCATTTCGTGCGATTTTGACTGTGCAAGCAGAGATAACAGCGTTTTTATTTTGATAGGCTCCACTATTAGCACTGGCATCGTCCACGTGTTTTGTAAAGAAGTAGGTCGTGAGACCGTACATAACCTGTAGGAAGGGCAGTGAGGGCGAGAAAAACCACCCTCTCACTTTCGAACTTACAGTGCTTTAGGGGCCCTTTAAAGCTGCCCATGCATTCGAAAATGGGCTGCTGAGGAGGTTCGCATGACACCTTACGGCTGTGTAGAGGGTACATCACCTATTTCCAAAAGGGAACATTATGGCCTAGTGGGCACTTCAGAACAGCGCTCGCAGCAGAAATTTCAGGAGAGTTTGAAACGGGCATTGGTACTCCCAAAATTTTCTTTTTCTTGAACCACGTTTGAAGCTGATGCACATGGCTGCTGATTACACAATCATGTTCTACACTTGAAAGCGAAGCTCAAGCTGGTTCGAGATTTTCTCGCTCATGGTTGCCATTTTCTCTTTGCAATTCATTTCACTATGACGAGTAACACACCGGTGGTCTTTGAACGCGAGCTCTCTGTTAAACAATACATTTTTTTCGCTGCTAAAGTTAGTTTGAAAGAACTCGTTATCAAATACTTCATTATTCTTCACTAGTTATCAAATTCAGGAATGTTGCTTTCTTGGAGAAGTTGTAAAGGGTATAACTTTGTAGATTATGCATCTCTTTTAGGAAGCAAATGAAATTCGTCCACCTTCGCACTGAAAGTGCCGCGCCTGAAGGACTTATACGGATGATGATGATGGCAATGATGATTCCCGAGAGAATGGCACATCTCTCCCCACGAGGACGTGCGGAGCACGGCAGCCTTCCTTCTTTCTCTTTATTACTCTCTTCCTTTATTCTATCATCTTTTTAATTCTCTTTCTATTTCTATTCTTATGTGTGTTATATATCTCTCTCTTCTCTCTGTTGCTATGAATTTATTTCTCTAATTTTAATATTTACCTCTCCTTGTCGCCATTTAGGATTCTTTATAATTCTTTCTTATTATTCGCTTTCTCTTTCTCTCTTCCTGTTTATGATCTTTTCTCGTTTTTTCCACCTCTTTTTCATCTCTTTCTACATGTGTATATTTCTCAGTTTTTCCATCCTTTTCTGTCATTTTTACATTCCGTGTATGCGGACACATGGAAGAAAAGAAGGACTGACAGATAGCAGCCATTATGTACCCTTCTTCTCCCCTCCCACCTAAAAACGGATAAGGAGACGACAGCTCCCTCTTTGTTGTTTACTTGCAACTGTGAACAGATGCTTCGAGTACGTCACTAAGTTCAATACACCAGCGTTTGTAAATCGTGCAATTCAATTTTTTTTTATTTGGCGCCAGACACCATGTGCGTGCTCGTTGAAACTGGCCTTTCGGGTTTTTGCGCATTCCTCTCTTGAATAAGAAATTCCTCCTTAATAGCTGGAGTGCCAACAATGTAAAAGAAAGGTGTGCGGTGCGCTTCTTCCTATGCCTAATCAAAAGTCTTTGATTCGCGAAATATGGCTCAAAATTTATTTTCTGCAGCCAGTTTTAAAACATCGTGAAACAATGTCCTGTCCTCCTCCCTCCACCCCACCCTCACCCCTACCTCCTTCAAGGAACAAGAAATAGCTCTACGGTTTCACATTGGGTGCAAAACCTGCTGCATTTGAACTCGACAGGACGTACGCCCGCAACACAAAACAGCTCACAGCGATTTGTAGTAGTTTGTTTGCAAAAAAAAAAAACTTCACGAACAGTAAGCACAGAGGAAGAGACCGCATGATCTTACCAACAACGTCATCCTATTTCTTCAATGCGCAAAGGCTTTATTGGACGCTTGCGTAATAGTCAACTGGTACCACAAGCAACGGCGCACATTGCAATAAAAATGAAGTATTCGGGGAGCAGTTCTGCTACACAACAATAACCGTCCTCGGACTTGCTCGCGTTTCCTTTCTTGAAGACCCGGCGCTGGCCACTTTCCTCTCAAGAATGCCGTGTCACACTGACAATGCGCACACCATTCGTGACCGCGATCTACCAGAACCGTAGTGATAACGCGAGGAAAGTACTCGAAGTAGATGACGATTATTATTGTGTGGCAAAAACACTCCTCGAATACTCGATATTTTTAGAGTGCAATGCCTAGACACCGAGCACGAACGACGTGTGCAATGCATGTATGGTAGGGACACACGCACTAGACGGTGCTTGGTAGGATGCCCCGCTGTAGCCTTACTCCTAACTACAAATGCGATTAATAAAAAAAGAACAGCCCAGTAAGGATATAAATTAGGTTCGTTTCTGAACGGAAATAATGAAGATGCAATGCTAAAATTTTTGGAAACGGTTGCAGGCGTGATTAAGCACGAAAAGACCTGTAAAGCTTTTCATAAAAATATCCCTGGTTGTTTGCTTTTAGATACGAATGCCTTGCTAAAACACAAATCACCTTTATTATGAATTGCGTGCGCTCCCCCTCTCCCCGCACGAGAAGGTGTAGGTATCATTGTGCAACACTAAATCTGCAAAATGGTTGGCGAACAACGCCAATTTCCACAACGTAGTGCCAAAGTGTTGCTTCATTATTCCTAATTGGAATTGGTAGATTGCCTGACCACTTCAATATGAACAACCACGGCAACCCCTTTATGTTTCGCAAGTATACAAGGAACTTTTTTTGGAGTCGGATGCGTTCCAAGTTGTGCCAAATGGTTAGAAGGCCCATTCACCACTCCATGCTATTGTTGTGGTCATACTATAAATAGAAAACTTTCATAACCGGGGCATACAGGGTGGCAATATTTAATTTAATTTTGAAAACTCTCGCATGTGCCCTAATCCCTGGTCATCCAAAGTGCGGCGCCCTCAGGTCATTCTTGGCAGACGTTCCGGACGTCCTGGAAGAGAGTCTGTAACATTTAGTCCAAGCGATCGAAATTCGAGCGCCATTGCTACAATACCGGATTGATTGATATGTAGAGTTTAACGACCCAAAACCACTGTATGATTATGAGATACTTCATAGTGGAGAGCTCCAGAAGTTTCGACCACCTGGGGTTCTTTAACGTGCACACAAATCTGAGCACACCGGCCTTCAAGATTTTCACCTCCATCAAAAATGCAGCCACCGCAGCCGGGCTTTGACCCCGCGACCTGCGAATAAATAAATAAAAAAATAAATAAAATTACATAAAAAACAAGTAAACAATATCCAGAGGATTCCATATGCTTTCGCCTTAGACGACTCGCTGGCGAAAACCATCTTTTCCTTCTCAATGTGTGGATCCCCCCGTTTCCCTTCCATAAGCTTTCTGCACCCAACTTGGTATACACAGCCTTTGCAATCGGCCCACCTTTTACCAAGCGACAATGCCGTGTGATGACGTCAACATTTTTGCCGATCTGTGACACTTTCACGCGATGATGATGTTTAAGTGTCACTCTTGTTGACGCTGATGGTCAATTTTCGCAATTCATGAGGCACCTAAGGCTTTTGTCTTGAAAAACAGTGTAAACCCAGATGTGGGTGTATAGGTAGATACGTAGGTAGATATGATGAAAACGCCTGCAGCACGCAAAGAAATGCTTCGCATCTGACGAATAATATAAATGAACAAAAAGGACGCACACGTCTTGTCACGCCCCACGTGTCATTATAGGCATAGCAGTTAATGAGCGCTAAACGTAGAACAACTTGTAGCCGCAACAGGGACTGGCTATCCGTTCTCTCACTATTGTTGTGCAGAGATACCTCCCAGAAAGAAATAAATGAAATAAATCACCAGAGTAAGTCGTCGTACGAGTTCAAACGCCTGGACGTCTTTTTTCTTGTCTTTTTTTCTGCTACATCTAATGAGCATTAGGTTAGGTACAAGATGCGTGAGTTAAGATGTATATTAGTGAGATTAGTTGGATGGAGATCGTCGTACAGTAATGCTTCTAATGGCGTCTAAGCCTGCTATCCTTTGAGGAGTCGTTCGTACTAATTACGCTGAAGATAAACTACACTGCAAGGGTAGTGACCCGGCAAAACAGCCCCCTTGGCAAGCGTTTCAAACATGAACTATAAATTTTGTGTAAACGGTCCGCTACACGAAACCCGAGAAGTTTATTCCATACGTAGTTAGTAAGTCAGTCTAGCAATGCTCCTTACGGTGTTGCCCTCCATTTGAAGCTGGTAGCGTGATTTATAAGCTGAATGACAAAGAAGAGAGAAAGAAAAAAAGGCATCTTCGCACTTGTGGCACCAAGCCTGAAGGAAGTTCGCAGCTGAGCAGCCTTCTTTGTTTCTCTTTGGTTTTCTCTCCCCCTTTCTTTCTTTTTCTGTTTTCCTGTTTTGATGTGTTTTCATCCTTTCAACTTATTGATTTCTATTTCGCCTTTCTATTTTTTCCCCTCTCTACACATTTCTTCTTTGCTTCCTATTTCCATTGTCCGCCTCGGTGGAACAGTGGCTACAGTACCTAGCTGCTGACCCGAAGATCACGGCAAGCGGTATTCGCATTTCAATGAAGGCGAAATGGTAGAGGCCTGTGTGCTGTGCGATATCGGTGTACGTTAAAGAACACCAGATGGTCGAAATTTCCGAAGCCCTCCACTGCAGTGTCTCTCATAATCATATCTTGCTCTTTCGACGTAGAATTCAAGGTTTTAACATTCACTTTCAATGTTTATACGTAGTTTGTTTTGCCATGTTTTCCTAGCCATAGTAGTAATGTTCGCATCTAATATCATCATCAAGGCGCTTGAAGAACAAGAGTAAGAAGACGTCTTACTGGCGCGAGCGCGCGCTCAGTATGCCACAGATGGCGATGCTATATGTGTTTTTGTCAGTGTTACACCGCCCACCGGTGACAGCATACAATCACTGCATACGGCAGGATACGAGGGCATGCGAGAGCATACGACAACTCGTGCTCCTAAAGTACCCCACTAAAAAAAAAAACTTGGTTGATTTGTGTCTACTCTGAAATATACCTGACAGAGATTTAACAATGGCTAACGTTCGTCCTTAGGCGGGCGCTATTCAAGACTTTCGTATGCGCAAATTAATTAATGAGTTGTTTATGAGGTCGGTAATATTGTACTATAGTAAACATCACCTCTATCTGCATAAACATATTAAAAAGTAACTATAGAGCTTTTCAGGCATACGCTACAAACAAGTTTGTTGGTATTGTTATCTGAAATGACGTAGTGCCCAAATGCTTAGAGCAGTATGTTCCATAAAGAATGGGTAGGAAGACAAGTGATGGTTTATGTTGAAATAAAACTTACTGGGTACGTGGTCGGTTCATACATGATTTATTGACTACAAATACACATTTCACTAGACAAAAACGCCCATGGGCTTCCCTCTTAGACGCCGAGCCTTTCGCACACCTCACCCCAAACTCAACCGAGCACAGGCCACCACTTTGCGTCTACTTAAAACAAACACGTATCCCTCACTTGCCCGCCTTCACCTCATATTCCCCGATGTGTACACAATCTCCCACTGCCGGTGCTGTGGCACTCACCCGGCTACGCTTCTGCACATGCTGTGGGATTGCCCGGCACTGTACAGGCACACTAACGCCACGACCTCTTCGTTCGAGCTCCATGAGGCTCTGCGGAGCCCCGCTATTGACAACCAAACCTGGGCGACACCGCACGCCCGTGAGGAGGCGTCGAGGCAAGCCTTTGACGTCCCCTCATGGGAGGCCTAGGTTCGGCCACCTAAACTTGGCGACTTTCTTATAATAAAGTTTATTCCTCCTCCTCCTCCGTCCATCTCACCGTTATCATTTCCTTCTGCCTCCACATAGCTTGCCATGACACCTTCTAGGCGCCGTCATCATGATTAATGTCCATGGTATCGCAAAAAAATAACACAGAAAAATTCCCTGCATATTCACAGAGTGAATGATGATGAGTGGCGCGAAGCGTCTGTCAATCCGTCTGTCTGTCTTCCTGTCCGCCGTCCAACCGTCCATCCGTCTGCTTGTCAGCCCGCCCGTCCGTCCGTTCATCTGTCAACTGCTATCACAATACAGCACGCATAGGACGGATGGATGAACTCTTCGCCCCCCTCATCATCATTCACTCCATGGATATGCTGTGAATGTTTTATGACAGTGCCATCCATCTTCTTTATTCATCAACTATGCAAAAACCACTAACGCCATATAGTGACAATTTCAAAAGAGATATACACACAATGCCATCTACTGAGCAATTCATAAACTAGAGGTGGCTACATACATACAACATACTGCATACTACATACATATAAAGGAGGGAACGACCCACACCCTAAGAAGCTTTGTGCAGAAAAGAGGATGGCAGTCAAACATAAATGATGGCGTGATATACTTGCCTGATAAACATATATACGAATGCCCTTTGAGTCTTTTTTGACGTGCTTCAATCCTGTTATTCAACTGATGAACGAATGTTTTAAAATATCGCGGGGAATGAAATGTAATGAAAAAAGTTTATTTCAGTCCTGCAGGACGCACTTAGGGCGTAGCAGGCGTCTGCCACGTAGTGGCCTACAGGGAGTACCTGGCAGCCGCTTCGTGGGCATGCTGGAAGGCTTTTTGCTGGTCGGCGATTAGTGAGCTACTGAGGGACCTCTCCCACTTGTTTGAGGTAGAGCCGGGAGGAGTGTTTCTACACTTCCAGAGCATGTGTGCGAGTGTCGCCATGTGTCCACACGAGGGGCATGTGTCGCTAGGGTATGCATCAGGATAATAAACGCCACAGCCCTCATATAGAGACGAAATACAAGAGAGGTTGTATTCGCTTATCTGCAGTAGACACCTACCCAGTCGTTTCTCTGGCGTGAGCGAGTACACAAGGTGACGTTCTTCCTCAAAATTGTGGTATTTTTACGAATTTCCCGCTTTTTCGTGAGCCCGGTGTCGCTTTAACTTTGAAGCTGCTGCTGCCGACACATCTCTGTGAAGGCGTTGCTGTTAAAGCGTTACGTCGGGAAGGTGCCTCACCTTCTCAGGGATCTCGCAGTGTTGAATGTTATACTACAACAGTGCAATAACACAACGTCAAAGCAAACGCAGCTGCGTGAGTGCACCAGGTACTCTCCATTTCTTGTCGATATATTAATATTTGTCTACGTACGTTGTTTACATACGGACGCGAGCCGCCCAAAATACTCCTTTTAGGAATGCATGGGCTGGAACAGTGGTCCAGAAATGAGATTCCGCATACCCGAGGGGGTCAACTAAACACTTAAAAAAACCGTGTTTTTCAAAGGCACACCATGTCCCGTGACAACAACCCCTCTCGATGTTTTTTGTGCTTTACCACAGAGCATGTCTGAATTGCGGCGGAGCTAAACAATGTTCTTCCATCTTCATGATCTCGTTTTGTAAAGGCCCCGCCGCGGTGGTCTAGTGGCTAAGGTACTCGGCTGCTGAACCGAAGGTCGCGGGTTTGAATCCCGGCTGCGGCGGCTGCATTTCTGATGGAGGCGGAAATGTTGTAGGCCCGTGTGCTCAGATTTGGGTGCACGTTAAAGAAGCCCAGGTGGTCGAAATTTCCGGAGCCCTCCACTACGGCGTCTCTCATAATCATATGGTGGTTTTGGGACGTTAAACCCCACATATCAATCAAATCTTGTTTTGTAAAGCTTTTGTTGCAGTTTTCGCTTTCTACAACATGTGTATGCGAGTATGCTTTTTCCAGGCTTGCATATTTGAAGAGCCAATATAGCGGGAAAGAGGTTGAACATGACAGCAGAGAACACAACTTCTCGATAATCTGTAGGGTTGAGAGCTGGGCTAGTTGGTGAGACATCATTTTACCATATGGTGTAGTAGCGCAAATTCACGGGGACGAAGAGGACAAGAAAACACGACACTCGCTACACTCGCAACTAATTTTTATTTATATTTATTTATATTTATTTTTTATTTATATGAAGTGCTGCTTCTGAAATAAAAATTAGCTGCGAGTGTAGCGAGTGTCGTGTTTTCTTGTCCTCTTCGTCCACGTGAATTTGCGCTACTACACCATATGGTAAAATGATGTCTCGATAATCTGTTGAGATCTAATTGGCGTGGCATTGCAGTTCGAGCTTTCTTTCCCAGGGAAAAATACGAGGCACCTATTTTACGCTTAAGGTTGCGCTAATTTGTGATTCCACCTATTGTTCTTTTTCTCTGACTGCAAGGGGTTCCACAACAGTCCCATCAGTCCACAAAATGTCCCCAAAACATCCGTGCGTGAGCACTAGTGAGCCGGAGAGAAACAGTTTCTAAAAGATTTCCGAACAATGGCTGCACCGTCATTTTCGTTAAAAATTCTGAGCCAGTAACTTGGAATCGACAACTGTTGCAGTGTTACTGAAAAGGTTACACCAGATATTTCCGTATTTATTATAATGAATAAACAGTGAGATTCAGGCAGCGAAGTGACCAGAAGTAACAGATAAGCTAGACACCATATAAATAAACCACCTGGCTCGTCTAAGCTGAGAGCTAAGATCCTGTACTGCAATGACTAAGCCCCCTTGTCTTTTCTACCTGCTAGATGAAGCCTGTCACGTTCTCAAAATATTTGTGAAATACGTGTATCTATAAATTACTCCGGAGTCCCATATTGAAGTGGACTCTCGGATAAACATCTGCACTGCAACTACGGTGCATGTTGAATTTTCCGCGCTCATCGCGCAAAAAAAAAGAAAAAAACAACAACCGGTGAGCGAAATCATGAGCTCGTTCGAAGACGACGTGAAGCCATGTTTTACGTTCTGGGCTCATTCGGACCCTAATAAATGTCTGTCTGAGTTCTTAAGTCCGTGTCCGTTGTTCAGTTGGCCACATATTTCACATTTGGTGCCGAAACCCGGGAGACGACAACCGGAACCTACCGTCAAGGGACATCGCTGGTGGCTACCGGCTGGAACAGCTACGAACTACGGAGGCCAATCGGACAGCTGACCGCCATGGACTTGCTCAAGAGCAAGAGGAGGACCACGCGAAGGGCTCAGAACACCAAGCTCGTTCAGAGTGAAGTGCCATACTTGAGAATGATGACGTGACGGTGTGACTAATAGAATCGAGTTATGACAGATTAAAAGATAGCAACGACGAGCTGAAAATATAAACGAAGAGATTGAAAGCCACATAAGTGACCAGGCCTTCGAAGCGGAGTAAACTACCGTCGTCGAATATGAAGATAAAGGGATCCGAATATTAGCCGAGCTTCAGAATAAGCGAAGACAGCATAGCGATACATCTGTGGTTTCACCACCCGTCGAAGCTCGTGACGTACGGGCGGTTAGAGCGCCTGCTGACAGGCCAAGAGCCAAGTTGCCAAAGTTGGCAATTAATCCTCTGGCAGGTGACTTGTGCACGTGGAACATGTTCTGGGAGCAATTTGATAAGCTCATCAACAGGAACGAAAATCTCACCTTGGAGAAAAATTTAATTATCTCCGGCTCTTCTTGAAAGGTGACACGGTGGCAGTCATAGCGGGGCTTCTTACTACCGAAGCATGTTACGAAGGCACGCTGGCAACGTTGAATAGACGTCTCGGTGACAAGAAGCACTTTGAACAAGAGTAATTTCAGAGGCTGCGAAGGCACCCTCCTGTACGGTTTTCAAAGCAGTGGTACAACTCCGCAAGCTCTACGATCAAGTGCTCATTAATACGCGGGGTCTTGAGCCACTTGGCGTTAGCGAAGCGTCTTATTCATCGATGTTATGCGACGTTTTGCTGCGGTCTTTGCCACATGACATCCTCGTATCATATCATCGTTCCTGTGCGACCCAAAATGAAAGCGCCAAGAGAGTTCAGCATGCCACAGAACTTGAACGTCTCCTTCACTTTGCCTGTATCGAATTGGAAAGCCTCGAGAAAAGTAACTTTAGGAAACAGAAAGGTTGCAACGAAAGGGCCAATTGCAGAGATAAAGATCGTCGCTTCAACAACGCGACTCCAATGTTATCGGTTCTTCATAATCAAGCTTCAAAGCTATTTTGGATACAGGCTGCATTTTTTGCAAGTCTACGCAGCACTTCACGGAATCCTGCCATAGAGACATGCCACTATCAGAGAAGAGGAAGCTTTTCTCGGGCGACATGAGGTGCTTTCGCTGCACTACAAAAAGTCACAGTGCAAGAGATTGCAGGCGTAGGATCGCATGCTCGGGTTGCAGAGATCGTCATGCGTCAAGTATGTGCGAGTAATGCTGAGCCGACGAGTGCGTGAAGACGTCTAAGGTGGCAGTACGACCGCATGTGCAGCTACCACCAAGCACAACGCAAGGGGTGACACATTGACGTGCGTGCTTCTACGAACTTTCCGCACATGGGCTGTGACTGATTGTTCATGTAGCTACATCAGAGGCGTGTTTGATGGGGTAAGTGAACGCACATTCGTAACCAAAGCACTTTCAAGGCGGTTGAAGTTAGAGTGTCTTGGCTTTGCAACAATTGCAATCAACACTTTCACGAATGTCAGCAGTTGCACGCCGAAAAGACTTCGCATCGTAAAGTTTCACCTCTGAAGTCAGCACTCCGATGTGGAGAGAGAGAGGGAGAGAGAGAGAAAAAGAAAGAAAAGAAAGAGACAGGGAGGTTAACCTAGAAGAACTGGTTTGCTACCCTGTACGGGGATGGGGAAAAGGGTCGGAAAGAGGATCGAAATAGAGAGATATAAAATAAATTAGAAAAAATTTCATGCGCACACGTTCAGCGAGTTCCGATCACAGTCATTTAGACTAGCCGGTTGAACGCAAGAAGCGCAGGAGCGCCTTCACAGCCTTTTTCCGCGACATAAAGTGCTGTCGGTAGCGCAAGATTCTTTCTTCCGAAAGTGGCTGGTTGTCCAGTTCATCTAGTGCATTTTAGAGTGAATGTCTCTGCGAGCAGTATTGTGGGCATTCACGCAGAATGTGCCAAGTTGTTTCGTCACTGCCACAATGGTCCCATGCAGCAGTGTCAGCCATTCCTATAAGAAACGCGTACGCATTGGTAAATGCGACGCCCAACCATAATCTGCACAGCATAGTAGCGTCTCGTCAGCGTAATTCCGGAGGAATTCGAAGACTGAGAGTTGGGTCTAAGGTATATAACCGTGCATGGATGAAATGTGGCTCGTTCTATTGTGACGTGGTGCGCTTGCGAGCAAGCATGTGGAGTTTCCGTGCAGCGTCAGTTCTGGAAAGCGGAATTGATATTTGGTGGCTTTCAATATGGGCAGAACGGGCAGCTCGATCGGCCCCTTCATTGCCAATTATTTCACAATGACTTGGAAGCTATTGAAAGGCTATTTCATGTCCTTTCTCAATGAATTGGTGAGTCTTTTCTGCAATCTCGAATACCAGCTGTTCGTACGGGCCATGGCGTAAAGGTGATAGAAGGCATTGCAGTGCCGCCTTTGAGTCACTGAAAATTGTCCATTTTTGTGGCTGTTAATCGCTGATGGAATGCAATGCGGCACGAAGAGCTGTGAGATCTGCTTCCGTTGATGTCGTAAGGTGGGAGGTCTGAATTTTCTTTTGTCTTTTATTGGTATAACAAATGATGCCGTTGAACTCTTCTGTAAAACAGAGCCGTCGGTGTATACGTGTATACAGCCTTGATACGTCTCGTATAACAAAAGCAGAACAAGCTGCCTAAGAGCAGGTGATGACATATCTGCTTTTTCCTGGATGCCAGGTACAGTTAGCCTGATGTTAGCCTGAGTCAGGCACCAAGGAGGAGTCGAAAGCCTGGCGGCGGGTGTGAAGCATGTTGGCAAAGAATTGCGATATGTGGTTACCGTTTGGCAAAATGACGAACGTGGTCTGTCTGCTGGTGAAGAGGCTAGGTGGTGGCAGGGTGTCCGAGCAATATGCCTTATATGTGTCCTGAGTGCCTCAACGTCGATGTGTGTCGTGATGAGGTGGTCACCGGCGATTGCTGTAGTAGCCATTGTCGACGCACTACGAGGCAAGCCGAGGCAAATTCGCAGGGTCTGGGACTGAACACTCTGTAGCGTTCGAAGGCTTGTTTTGCTTGCATTGGTCAATGCCGGTAAGCTGTACCACAGGAAATCGAGAAAAAGTACCCTGTACAGCTGTAGCATTGCACTGGGAGACATTCCCCAAGTCTTCCCTGCAAAGAACTTCAGTATATTACAGATGTCCGTTAACCGTTTCTTCATGTACGAAACGTGATCGCTCCATGATACATTCCTGTCAATTATGACGCCCAAAAACTGGTGCGATCAAACGTATGGTACAGTTTCACCATTGATGCTTATAGTGTACTTATGCATAAGCTTTCGTTTAAAAGCCACGAGGGCGCATTTCTCGGAAGAAATTTCCAAGCTTCGATTGCGGAGGTAACGTAATGTTTCAGGGGCAGCTTTTTGAATTCTCCCTCGTAACTGCAGGCGTGTTACAGCCGATGCCTAAACGCAGATATCATCTGCGTACATTGATAGCCTGACTGTGCTTGGCAGATGCTCATTGAGAGCAATTAACGTAAGATTGAACAGCACAGGGCTGAGTACGCCACCCTGGGGGACGCCACGATGGCTGTAATGTGGAGAGGTTTGACCGTCTTCAGTGCTCACAAAGAAGGATCACATCGATAAATAACTACGTATCCAGCGATACATCCGACCACCTACTCCTACATCTTCGAGATCGGTGAGAACAGCTTCATGTGTAACGTTGTCGCACGCCCCTTCGACGTCTAGGAACAAAGATGCGCAGAGACGCTTACGGCCTTTCTCGGGTTGGACGTAAGTGACCAGGTCGACTACGTTGTCAATCGATGATCGACCACGCCAAAATCCTGCCATTGCATCTGGGTAGATGTTGTCACACTCCAAGTACCACTCCAGACGTCCCAAGATCATGCTCTTTATAACTTTGCCTACACAACTGGTCAATGCGATAGGGCGATAAGATTAGAGCTCCAACGGTGACTTGCCTGGCTTCAGAAGTGGAACTAGGCGACTTGTCTTCCAGCTTGTCGGGACCGTTCCATCTTGGCAGGATTTGTTGTACAACTCCAGGAGGATGATTCTCGCGCGTTCACCCAAATGACACAGGGTCCTATAAGAAATTCTATCGGGCCCTGGTGCCGACGTGCGTCCACACAAAGCTAGTGCTGCTCTGAGCTCAACGAGGGAAAAAGGCATACCCATGCGGGAATCCAGTGTTTGTGGACAGTTGGTCGAGGGCAATGGGCTATTGGGCACTGCGAGTGGCCCGGATACTGTGGCACAGAAATCTTCTGCCACGTCAATGCCACGTCGCTCTTCAGAAAGTGCGAGAGCCCTGACTGGTGACCACTGAGTGGGTTTTGTGCGGAGACCTCGTACCATCTTCCACAATTGGGATAAATGTTTTCGTGAGTCAAGCGACTCGCAAAAAGCAGTCCAACGTTGTGACTCGAGTTTATTTATCCGGCGCTGAGTCTTCTTTTGTATACGTCGAGCAATCCGTAAGTCTTCTATTGCCTCCGTGCGTCGGTATCTTCGTTGAGGACGCCGTCGGATTGCTCGAAGTCGTTCTAGCTCGATGTCAAATTCCATTACTTTGGGAGAGCAGCTGACGATACACGTAGTGTCGTGTATTGTGCTTTTAATTATCTCCTTTATGTCGAGGGATCTGTTTGCTTCACATTGCTCTTCCATGCGAGACTGAAATTTCAACCAGTCCACTCTCTGAACACTATCGCGTATCTTATCATGGGACAATTCTTCGATTTGGACGTAAGTGGAAATGTGGTCACTTCCATGCGTTTCTATGTCTGGAAACCACTCAGCATGCCTGACGAGGCCTCGTGAGACAAAGGCTAGGTCAAGGCAGCTGCTATACCTTGAACCACGTAGGAACGTTGGACTGCCGTCATTTAACAAGAAAAGTTTGTTGTCGGAGGCGAAGGACACTAACTTTCTCCCTTTAACATTGATCTTCGAACTTCCCCAGATTGTATGATGAGCATTGAAGTCGCCAATTATAATGCATGGGTGAGAAGTTGCTGACAGGATACCTTGTAGTCTTGTATGGTCGAAACGGCTTGACGGAGAGAGGTAGGCACCCACAACCGCGATGGTAAGTCTCTTCTTTACTGTTATATATTGATTGTTGTCGTGGGGTGACACCGGATGATGAATGTAGGTGAGGTCACGGAGAATGTGAAAGTGTCACTGAAAGCCATTGAGATACCCCACATTTGCCAAGACACATCAGACAGAACGATGATTTCGGTGTTCATCGCAGTCTTCAAGAAAACCAGACACGACATCGCCGACAAGCTGCTCCACTCATCAATTGAGAAGGAAAACGGAATGAGTGTGCTGATTTGGCAGCTGGGGCAGCGTACCGAGCGGATCCATAACGCTTCCACTGGCCTGTTCAGGGCCTTCCGGCAGATCAGGACCTACCGGAGCGGAGCAAGCGCGGCAGTTTGCTTGAAAGTTCGTGGCCGAGCTACATAACCACTGCATTTTTCCTGTGTTGCCGCACCACCCTGGAAAAAGGCCAGTCTGTAGGATACTACGTGGCGTTTACGTCACACCATGGTATCAAATAGAAGAACGCGAGCCACTTTGAGGGACATTTGGCCGCCGTGGCAGCGTACCAGTGGATCCATAACGCTTCCACTTCTCTGTTCAGGTTGAAACTTTTCTAGATTTTTGTGCACTCCTTCGATTTGTATTTTGGTGCCTCTGCTGCCACTACAACTGTTTTGTGTTATTTGCCAACATTGACGATGTCGGGCGAACCTAATGCCTTGAAGCGTGATTTTCGTGAAAAAATAAGGGGGATGAAAAAATAGATGAAAAAGAGTTTGAATCTCTGAAAAATGAATGCACTGAACTAAGAAAAGGAAGTTCCTCTCTCAGGGAAACGCAAGAAGCTCTCTTGCAAGAATTTGAAGCATTGAAAAAAAAAAAGCTCATGAAAATGCAATGAGCATTACAGCACAGGTACAGCACTCTAGAAATAAAAAATATTAATGTAAAGAAATTCCGCAGGCAGAAAATTTGATTCTTGAAGGCATACTTGGCAAAGTGGGTGATGTGTTTGGTGAGCCGATAGGGAAAGATATAAAAATATGCCATCAGTTGCCTACGCAGAATGCCAATTCTGACCCTAACATTCTAGTTGTTTTTAACAAACGCACTAAGCGAGATGCTATTGTCAAAAGGGCAAGAAAAAGTAGGTTCACTACATCGGACATCGGCTACACGAAGAAACAACCTGTGTCTGTTAACGAACACCTTTGTCATATGGTGGTTTTGGGACGTTAAACCCCACATATCAATCAATCATCGAGCACCTTTGCCTGCAACTAAAGAAGTGGCCCGGTATGAGCATAGCAAAAAAAAAAAAGGAACTGAACTGGCACTTTGCGTGGGCTAAGGGTGGCAAAGTTCTCGCGAGGCAAACGAAAACGTCACGCCCTGTGCGGATTGCATGTGAATATGACCCAGAAAAAATGTTCGACCAAACTTCTACTATCTAATCGCACTCTTGCGAAGGCCACTTTCAGCATTCTACTTGCTTTTTGTGATAACTATGCTGCATAAACTGGATGTTGCAATTCATGGCAACTATCTGAAATCGTTACATTGGAATGCGCAGTCCGCGAGGAATAAATACAATGAGTTGACTTTGTTTTTTGATGCATTTAGCTTTAAGTTTGATGTAGTATTGATATAAGAAACTCGGTATAAATATGACGACGTTTTTTGCGTTCTCGGATAGCAAACATTTTCTTAAACAGGCCAACATGTCGTGGTGGAGGCGTTCTACAGCTGGTATCTAGTGAACTGTCATGCCCGATGCTACCAGAATTTTCTCTTATAACGCCAGACTGAGAAGTTTTAAGCGTGCAATGTAAAACATATGTTTTCGTTGCTTTGTGCCGCCCACCAAATGGAAATACCGACGCATGCTTTCTTTTCCTCGACAAGCAGCTAAATTTTATCTGCCTAAACGACCTATACCTCGCCATAGGTGGTGAATAACATTAACCTTTTGCAAAATACCAAATGCAGGTGTGATCTGCAACTCATTCTTCAGTCATATCATTGTAAAATTGTGATAACAACACCTACGCACCTTGGCGACACTATCGATAGCCTTCTTGACCTTTTTATAACAAACTCTACTAATGAAGACACGAAAGCAGGTACTATTGTAGCTGACATGGAGGATATTTTGCCAATTTATATGTTCTGTCCATTGAGTGCAGCTTCTGGGGGCTCTCGTGACTCAAAGGCTTTTGTTGTCTAGGAAATAAATTTTAAAACGCGAAGCATGTAATGAAATCAAAAACGTAGATTAGACAACCATGTTATAGTGTACGGACCCTGATAGAGCATATAGCACGTTTCTACACATTTTAAAATATGTTTATGAGAAGTGTTTCAAGTTTAAAACTTTGCGAAAATGCGCGAAAAGTCGTAAATTCTGGCTTAATAGGGAGTGCGCAGTTATGATAAGTAAAAAGAACTCGCTATATTGTTGCTTCTTGAAAACAAGAGACCCGAGTATGTCTATGGCTTTAAAGAAGGATTGCAACCAGGTAACTAAGTTCTTAGGACATATTAAGAAAGTTTACTATGGAAACCTTTACAGTCAAATGGGCAGTCGGAGTAACTTAATTTGGCGTGAAATTAGCCAGTTATTTAACCGCAACAACCGCCAGAATTATGAGCTTTAGTTAATACATGACGATATGTGGGGTTTAATGTCCCAAAACCACCACATGATTATGAGAGACGCCGTAGTGGAGGGCTCCGGAAATTTCGACCACCTGGAGTTCTTTAACGTGCACCCAAATCTGAGCACACGGGCATACAATATTTCCGCCTCCATCGGAAATGCAGCCGCCGCAGCCGGGATCTGAACCCGCGACCTACGGGTCAGCAGCCGAGTACCTTAGCCACTAGACCACCACAGCGGGGCCTTTAGTTAACACATATTGACAGGACCCTAAGGGACGCAGAACTTGCAGATAAGTTTAACGTTTACTTTACAAGTTTAGAAAAAAGCAATTTTAATATTGCCGCAAGAAAATTTCTAGGTCTGTGTAATGCTCAGACAGCTTTTTTTCCGCCCACAACTGAAGACGAAGTCTTTCACAGTGTTAACTCCTAAAAACAGCAAGGCACGTGACATAAACGGGTTACAGATAAGACCAATAAAGTTTGTGGCCGACATCTTATCACCTGCACTTACTCACATTTTTAAACTTTCAATATCTACTGGAATATTTCCTCATGAAATGCAGAGTGCTAAAGTTAGCGTCATTTTCAGATCTGGTGATAAAAATGTATTCTCGAATTATCGGCCATTGTCCGTTCTTCCTGTTATATCAAAATGATTAGAAAACATACTTTGCAAAAGAATTACGGCTTTCTGTGATAAACACTCGATTACAACGGCGCAACAATATGGTTTACGTGAAGGAATGTCAACAGAGGTAGCTCTACTAAAACAAGAGGAGTTAATCGTGAAGAGTTTTGAAAATAAACAGTTTCTGTTGGGTATCTTTGTTGACTACTCTAAGGCCTTCGAGTGTCTGAATAAGGGAACTTTATTTACAAAACTAGAGTATTATGGATTTAGTGGCACTCTTCATACGCTAATTATTTCGTATCTAAAGCACAAAAAGCAATGCGTTGCCATCATGTCAAAAGATTCTGCATTGAGAGAAATAACTCAAGGAGTACCGCAAGGTAGCATACTGGGGCCCGTGCTATTCAACATTTATATCAATGACATAACAAACGTTTATAATGATGCTAACTTCATAGCTTATGCAGATGACACTAGCATTTTTGTGAGGTCAAAGGATATAATCACTTTCTCAGTCATCACTAATATTGCACTAAAGCACTTTGCCGAATGGAGCTCCATTAACTCACTCAAACTGAGAAAGAGAGAGTTATGGTATGAAGAAAGGCAGGGAAGTTAACCAGAAAGAAAGTGTCTGGTTTGCTACCCTGCACAGGGGAAGGGGAAACGAGAGACAGAAAAGTAAGGAAAAGGGAATGAGAGAAAGATAGTGGGACTGAAGCGAAAACACACAAACACACTAAAACGTCACAAACGTTCGACGAGGCGGGTCGATCGCACAAACTTCAGGAGGACCTTCGTCGCTTTCCGGCATGAAGCTCGATCTTTCTGGTATTACAAAATTAATTTTTCGGAAAGCAGCTCGTCGTCGAGGCGTGCAAACACTGCTGACAGAGACTGTCTCTGACTGTTGCACTGAGGGCACTGACACAAGATAAGTTCGATGGTTTCGCTAGCGCCGCAATGATCACACGCAGCACTGTCTACCCATCCGATGCGGCAAGCGAAGGCGTTCGTAAAAGACATCCCAAGCCACATGCGACAGAGAACAGTTGTCTCAGATCTGGATAACCCAGATGGAAGAGAAAGTCGTAGGTATGGGTCCAGACGGTGAAGACGGGTGTGTAGAAATCCGGGCGCGTTCCACAGAGACCTCGTGACACCGTGCGTGAGTGTATTTATCCTTGCTGCTGCGTCGCTTCTTGACAGTGGATTGAGATACATCATGCCATTTTCATGAACGTTCTTTGCTGAAGCGTCGGCATGCTTGTTATGGACGATTCTGCAGTGGCCTGGTAACCATTGAAACATTACATCATGTCCTTTCTGTAGTACTTGCTGATACCATTGTCTTGTTTCCAGCACCAATTGATCTTGAGGTCCATGACGTAGCGCAGTCTGAATACAATTCATAACTGGTTTCGAATCTGTAAAAGAGCACCATTTTAGAGGTGCTTCTTGATCAATCCTACGGAGTGCACAGCGGAGTGCTGCGAGCCCTGCGGCTGTCGAAGTTGTTTTGTGAGAAGTTCGAAATTGGATGGTTTCGGCTTTTACTGGGAAGATCACAGCTCCTGCAGATCTAACATTTGTCGAACCATCCGTATAAAGTTTCACGTGGTCTTTGTATTCTTCGCGCAGCATATGTAGAGTCAGCTGCTTCAAAGCGGGTATCGAGAGATTCGCCTTTTTGCAATTTCCTGGCGTAGGTTTGGATGGTCTGAACACCAAAAGAGTGTCAGGATACGTTCCGGAGGTGTGTGGCCTGCTGGAAGACACTCACGGTAACTCAATACTCTCTGGAGGCACTCGGTCGGTCTTCTGGAAGCGAAGCGAGGTGGTGGGCAGGTGTGCGAGCAAGGTTCCTAATTTGTTTTCGAAGCATCTCTAGAGTAATGTTCATCGAGGCCGGATGATCTTTGGCGATTGCGATGGTCTCCGCTGTGGATGTACAGCCTGGTAATCCAAGACAAACTCTGAGTGCCTGACCCTGGGCGTTTTTGATTGTACGTATGATACTTTTGCAGGTGTTTGTCAAAACAGGCTGGCTATACCGCAGGTATCTTAGGAACAACGTCCTGTATAGCTACAACGTTGCGTGTGCTGACGCTCCCCACTTTTTTTCCTCCGAGGAAGTTGAAAAGTGGGAAGATGGCTGTTAGGCGCTTTTCCAGAACAGCTACATAGGGACTCCAGCAGAGATTTCGATCAATGGTGACTCCTTAGAGCCTCTATGTGCAGGTGTAGTGGATAATTTGTCCAGTGTTGGTGATGCTATACGACGTCATCGCCTTCCGCATGAACGCAACCAGCGCCGATTTTTCTGGAGAAATCTCAATGCTTTGTTCTCTAAGGTACGCCGAAATAGAGTTCTCAGCTTTCTAAAGTTTCGCACGTATCCTGGACATGTTACACCTTATGTCCAAACACCAGTATCGTCGGTATAGATATGTTGATTTCCAATGGCGGAGTCGGAGCAAGTTTTTCTGCTCCTTTCAGAGCAAGTGTGTTCCAATGACAGAGTGAGAGCGAGAGTCAAAAGTTCCAATGAGAGAGCCGGAGGGGATTCAGAGCGGGAGTCCCTCCATGGAGCAGGTAAAACTGCTCAGCCGAAATCGGTGGAGTGGACCGGAACTCAGCGTGACGCATTTCCTTTAACACGTTTGCCTGCTTGGGGGCGCGGCTGGCGCGGCGCGAGTTGTGTTGATAATGGCGGACGGCATGGACGGCTCGGCTACCTCGGCAAAGCGTACGGCAATGCTTCTGCTACTCGATAGCGACAGCTGACATCGTGGACAATAGCTGTTGCACGCTTGGCGTGATATTCATTCCATACAGGTGAATAGCGCTGAACAAGCAAACGAACGATGCGGCGATGCTGGTAAACCACGTGAGAGACAGACAGCGGAAAAGACCCTGCGCAAGGTATCCTGGGTAACGCGGCAGCTTCCGCCTTGCTCCTGCAGGGCGGGTTGTGTTCCGATGGCGGATTTGGAGGATTTGCTCTACGCCAGAGTCGAGTGCTCGCTCGCGAAGTCGGTCGGCTGCACCGACTCCGCCATTGGAATTCAACATTAGATATCTGCGCAAACTCTGGTATAGTTTCCACGATGTCGATCATCACAAGACTGAATAGTGTAGGACTCAATACACCACCTTGGGGAACACCACGGTGTATGTAACGCTCAGATGTCGGCCCATCATCAGTTTCCATAAACAATGATCTCATATGAAGGTAGCAGCGGATTCAGCGGTACACTCGCCCACACAAGCCAGCGGACTCGAGCCTATCAAGTACGGCTTTATGGGAGGCTTCGTCATAGGCTCCTTTGGCATCCAAAAATAATGCTACAGATAGCCATTGGCTCATTTTCTGGTGTTGTAGGTATGTCAAGAGATCAATGACGTTATCAATGAAGCTACAAAGATGATGAAAGCCGACCATGGCGGCTGGATAGACTCTGTAAGGTTCTAAGAACCACTCGAGTCTGGCAAGAATAATTCGCTCCATCAGATTGCCCACGCAACTAACCAGTGCTATTGGTCGGTATGACGTCTGCTGTAGAGGTGATTTTCCAGGTTTGAGAATGGGAATCAAACAGCTTGTTTTCTATTCTCTGGTAAGAGATACAGCTCACCAAGACTCATTAAACTCGTCCAGTAAGGCACTACATGCACGATCATCGAGTTTGCAATATAGGCGGTATGATATACCATCTGGCCCGGGCGACGATGATCGAGTACAAGAAGCAAGAGCTGCGTCCAGCTCTTCCATCGAAAAAGGCACTTCCAAACACGGATTAAGGGAGTGTGGTGCGGTAGCGGCAGTAAGGACCCCTGTGCAATGTGATAGGCCTGCAACCTTCCTACAAAAATCTTCCTCTATCTCGATGTCCTTTCTACAAAATGGTTGATTGGGCGAGTTGGTGATACATGACTAATTATGAAATGGAAGCGCACAACGTAGAAGCAGACGGAAAGACAGGGACAAGCGCTAACTACCAACTGAAAGTTTATTCGGAAAAAATATGAAATATATACTAAAAGATGATACAGTGTCAAGGCACATACGATAACACCAAAGCACAGACCAAAAATGGCAACACCGATAGAATATCTTAGTGCGTCAGCCCTACCTTACCATCGCTTACTGTGCTTTACATTGATTAGTTAACTTCTACGGCATCTGCTAATGTTTAAAAACGCTAGCTCCTTATCGGACAAAGCGATTGATGGTTTGCTGACGCAAGCCCCGTGTTCCGCTATGTGTGCTGCTTCAATTATAAGCCTTGTGCGCTCATCTTTGTGCTTTTGGAGAACTACTGTCTTGTCAAATTGTACTTCACAGCCACATCTAGTGACATGCTGGGCAAGAAAACCATCATTGCCGCTACGAACATTGCACGCATGCTCACGCAACCTGTCGTTGAGGCATCTTCCAGTCTGCCCAATATAACAGGCACCGCACGAAAGTATGATCATGTAAACTACGTCACTAATGCAGTTGACAAAACGGTTCCTGTGCTTTGTTTTACACCGCTGTTCCCTGTGTCTAGCGCCACATGTCAGTCTAGCGCATGGGAGTGCGTGTAGTTTCCTCTGCACCACACAAGCTTTCTCAGCTGGCTAGACTGACATGTGGCGCTAGACACAGGGAACAGCGGTGTAAAACAAAGCACAGGAACCGTTTTGTCAACTGCATTAGTGACGTAGTTTACATGATCATACTTTCGTGCGGTGCCTGTTATATTGGGCAGACTGGAAGATGCCTCAACGACAGGTTGCGTGAGCATGCGTGCAATGTTCGTAGCGGCAATGATGGTTTTCTTGCCCAGCATGTCACTAGATGTGGCTGTGAAGTACAATTTGACAAGACAGTAGTTCTCCAAAAGCACAAAGATGAGCGCACAAGGCTTATAATTGAAGCAGCACACATAGCGGAACACGGGCTTGCGTCAGCAAACCATCAATCGCTTTGTCCGATAAGGAGCTAGCGTTTTTAAACATTAGCAGATGCCGTAGAAGTTAACTAATCAATGTAAAGCACAGTAAGCGATGGTAAGGTAGGGCTGACGCACTAAGATATTCTATCGGTGTTGCCATTTTTGGTCTGTGCTTTGGTGTTATCGTATGTGCCTTGACACTGTATCATCTTTTAGTATATATTTCATATTTTTTCCGAATAAACTTTCAGTTGGTAGTTAGCGCTTGTCCCTGTCTTTCCGTCTGCTTCTACGTTGTGCGCTTCCATTTCATAATTAGTCCTTTCTACGTTGAAGAAATGGCAGGGCTTTGAAAGAAAAACGTTGTTCGGCAAATGTGAGTCGGCCTCGCATGGTTCGCCATATTTGAGAGAGTGGTTTGCGAGGGTCTAGAGAATCGCAAAACTTCGCCCACCGTCGGAACTCCAGTGTATCCATACGGCACTGGATCTTCGTTTTCATGAGCCTTGCTATGCGTAGAGCTTCAATGGACTTTGTGAGCAGATATCTGCGCTCTGCACACTGACGAATCGTGCGAAGTCGCTCTAACTCTACGTCCATTTTCGAGAGACTTGAAGAGCACGTAGGCATGCACATCGCACTTTGCACTGCTTCTATGATCGCTTGCTCAACGCCAGAGGATAAGTCTTTTGCCCGTGCGTCTTCTATGTTGGTTGTGAATGCAGACAAATTGATCCTCCGTTGGTTTTTGGGTGTTGACCACTAGCGAAGCCTTTGATGTTGAGATAATTGGGGATGTGGTCGCTACTATGCGTCTCGACGTCTGAAAACCACTTGACGCTTGTGGCGAAGCAACGGGACACAAATGTCAAGTCCAAGCAGCTGCTGTACGTGGACCCTTGTAGAAATGTAGGGCTTCCATTTTTAAGTAGAGAAAGTTCATGGGCCGACACTGAATACATCAAAAACAAAGGCGCTCCTTTTCACCCCACCACAACGACATGATTTTAAAGATTTCAGATTCGAACTTGGGTCTGATTACATAGAACTTGCATCAAACGTCTAAACATTGGGAGACGTTTTTCATATTCGTCTTACTTGGAATGATCATGCTGATTATATTACCACACGTTTAGAGAAAGCCTGTGTGGTGATCTGTAGACTGCGCTATACTTTACCGCGGAGCGTTAAACTGATGATTTATAATAGCCTATTTTCATCTAATTTACCGCAGTGTCACTTAGTATGGGGGGACAGTACAAAAAAATCAATTTACATAGGTTGAGTCTGCTTCAGAAAAAAAGCAGTTCGCCACATAGCGAATGCTCAGTATGACGGCCATACTGGAGAGCTATTTTCGATCCTTAGGATCTACCCACTTACGAATTTCTATAATCTCACCATCACTCTAAAATGCCAAAAATACTTCCGAAGTGACAACCATAGTTTCTTGTCTTTATGCAATCCGGCTATGCCCAAAGCTATTTCATACAGCCTAAGGGAAAGAGATAAATTGCTCATACCTTTTTCGCTCATGAAATATGGAATGAGCAGTCTGTCATACAACGTGCCATGGTTGCTCAATGAACTTGAAAGAAATGGCATTCGCTTAAAAAATTCTTCACGAAATGCTATCAAGCAGTTTGTACTTGGGCACTTGTCTTCAGGGAAATAGTGAGCGTTATGCTATCACTATAAAACAATTTGTCAGTATCACGTTCCGTTCAGAAATTACCAGTTTTTTCGACGTTGACTTGCTCACATGCTTCTTTTTGGTATCAGCATAGTTATTATTTGTATATATGAATGCTTAATAGTCCATACAGCGTGTACAATTTTGTCTCATTTGTGTGAAATAATCTGTGCACAGTCATTACTGTACATTACGTCTGCTTCCGTGATGCACTACTTTATATTTTCTGTTTTGTACAACCAAACAGTGTACGTCATAATTGTGATGTATTACTTTTGATATACATCTTTACTTTTTTAACTGCTCTGCTACATATGAGTACCAGAAATGTTTAGTGAAAATCTAGAAGAGGAGATGTTTGTATGCATGGTACGTTGTTTTCTTTGGCTGTCAGGAATTGGGCCAAGGACCTTTGTCAAGCTGCTTGATAGCAGCTTTTTGTTCTTGTCCTCATCTTCGTTATCTTGCTGTAACGAATGCCAAAAATAAACTGATTGATTGACTGATTGATTGGCTCGGACCAGATGTGGGCGGTGATGTCAGGTGAAATGCACAGACCAGAAAGAAAGGAAAAGTTCATTGCCATGAACTCCAAGCTCGGATAGACATTTCAAGGGTGCAGAAGACACTCATCGTCAAAGGCAGTTGACTCCCAAGTCATAGTATGCGTGTTGAAGACCCAAGTATAGAGTGATGAAAACTAATCCGGTCATTTTGAGATCTATAGAGTATCTGTATATTTGATCCCGTAAATAAAGAGATCGATATGGCCTCAGCTTTGTGACACTTCGCGGAAAGAACAACGCTGCGGGGAGGCAGATAAGAAGTGTCATTGCCCTGGAAAACTGCGTTTGAACTATATGACAGCAAAAAAGTCGCCACTACCAGACTGAAGTAACTCTGGGCTGCTTGTCCAGCAGATAGGGTTTTATCGTGGTTGACAATGCAAAACGACCCCCCCCCCCCTTACTAATCACCAAGTCATGTGTTGCGCCCATCAAGACGCTCTCTTTGCCATGTCTAGAAGTTGTAGGGACATTGGTAGCTGCAAGGCTCATGGGCTTCAAATCCAGTGCATTTACAGGCTACTAGCTACGTTCCACAATGTGGACGAATTCGTCGCTAATGCTATCATGGCTTAAAGGCGATACCCAGAAGTGGAAGCACTTTGTTCGTAACAAAGGCACGGAGATACAACAGCGAACAGAGCTTTCCACTGGAAGTATTGCCCTGGTAATGACAATCCTGCCGACCTGCTGACACGAGGCGTACCTGTCGACCAGGTAGATAAAAACACACTGCAATGGCATGGGCTTAGCTGGCTTCAAGATCCGGAACACATGTGAGCCTCACAACCCGTGCGAACAGCGTATGACGAACTCGTGAATTTTGAGAAAGTCACCATTCAGGTATTCCTTACCATTCAAGCCTCGCCTCTGCTACTTGCAGCGGAACGCTACAGCAGACTCGACTAGCTTCTGAGACTTACAGCCTAAATGTACAGGTTCATTCGTTGCTACAAACATCAAGGCAGCAACAAATAAAAAAAAACTGGTCCCCTCGCTGAAGATGACCTATCGAGGGCGAAGAAATACTAGATTCTACACGTACAAGACGCATCTTTCAACGCAGAAATCAACGCTGTCGCAGAAGAGCGTTCTGTCGACCAAACATCGCCTATCACAGGCTGAAGATTGGATACTTCGGGTTGGTGGGCATTTGATGCGGATGGAATCTCCTGAATGTGTCAAACACCCGACTATACTGACAAACGATCATCACTTTTCAAGGCTACTATAGTAATAACACTCGTTGTTGGGCTAGTTGGTGGATTGCTTCAGAAAGAATTCCAGCCAATAAAAGAACTAACACAAGAAACGAAGAAGGAGACAGGAAAGTGGCTAGATTATCAACTGTTTTGCCAAAAACAAACTACCAAAACAGATGGTAATCTAGCCGCTTTCCTGTCTCCTTCTTCATTTCCTGTGTTCGTTATTTTATTGTTTGGAATTTTTCTCTGAAGCTACTATACTAATTCGAGCCTACTGCGAAGTTCTACGTGGAGGTGTGCGTGATACATTGACTCAGTTACGAGAGCGTTTCTGGGTGTGCAAAGCATGAAGCCTGGCTAAGAAAGTGACGAAAGAATGTTACTTGTGCAAATAATATACCGTTGCCCAGAACACGCTCCCATAGCTCCTCTCGGAAAGCATTGGGCAACACCAACACACGAATTTGAATTGTTTCGAGTAGATGTCGTAGATGAAAACACCGTTAGGAGAAAAAAAAACTACATCGTTCCATTCACGTGTGGAACTTCAAGAGTGATCACCCTACAGCTTGTGTTCAGCATGACATCTGAGGCATTTTTGGTGGCTTTACGTCACTTTTGTGCCAGACGAGGACTTCCCCAGGTCATTTATTCAGATAAAACCGAGGCTCTTAAGAAAACGTCAGGGCACTTGCTAAAACTTTGCAGCATGCCGTTACAACATGACGTCGCCAGACACCTGCCCAGTAAAGGCATAAAATGAAAGCTTATTGTGCCCAACGCTCTTTGGTGCAGGTGGATGTTGGAGGAGGTTCGTACTGGGAAGACACCGCTTCGCAAAATTCTTCGAAGAACCTACCTAGATTTCGAATAACTTATCACTGTGATCGCGGAAATTGGAGAAGTTGTCAATTTAATAGCTCTCACAATTATTGAATCCGAAGACGACCAACCATGCACTTCGTGCTAGCTGATCTGTTAATTGACTGAAGATTCACGGTGATACTACAAGGCAGCATCGAGGAAACGAAGATCTCGGCGCGTACGGAAGCCACCCGGAGACTTCAGTACAGAAAACGCCCGACAGAAAACTTTTGGAAGCGATTGACCAAAGAGTACTTGCTCAAACTGAGATCAGCACACTTCTGCGACAAAGGGTGGGCGAAGAAAGTTAAGGAAAACAATGTTATACTCGTACATGCTGAAAACCTTTCACGCCAAATGTGGCAACTCGCAAGGGGACCGAAGTCTACGAAAGAGACAATGGTCATGTTCGCTCGTGCAAGATAAAATGAAAAGACGGCCTTATGACTACTAGGGCACACAAATATTGTATCTGCTCGAACTACAGGCGTGACACCACTGCACGGCTTAGAATGTTGAATTTTTCGCGCTCATCGCACAGGAAGATAAACTACTACAGGCGAGCGAGCTGGTGAACTCGTTGGAAGACGACAAGAAGCCACCTTTTACGTTCTGGGCTCACGCGGAGGCTAATAAACATCTGTCTGAGATTTTAAATCCATGTTAGTTGTTCAGTTGGCCACATATTTTACAGTGCACACCCTTCCTATGTATCTGTCTTTATCACTACATTTTTGCACATGCATGCGGATAATGCGAAGGCGTATAAAAGAAAAAAAAATGCCAGGCCTGCGTGGAAGGCACAGCACAGTCACAGTGAAAGCTAGAAGACCTGCCTTTCAGAGCCTTTTCAAAACACTCATTGGGTAACTAATGCAAGCACACTTGCTTGATACCAACTAGGGCATTATCAATAAACTTTTGGGCAGTAGGCCGGCATTCGCTATGCTATTTTTTGTCATTGTTCTGATAATCGTTGATTGATTTGTGGGGTTTAACGTCCCAAAACCACCATATGATTATGAGAGACGCCGTAGTGGAGGGCTCCGGAAATTTTGGCCACCTGGGGTTCTTTAACGTGCACCCAAATCTGAGCACACGGGCCTCGATCTGATAATCGTGGTATCCGCTAAACACTTACCAGGAATTTCGTGCCAATTGTTCATGCAGTGGCTGACGACGATGAGGAATTATGGCTGAAGGGGGTATGCGTCACAGTTAATAAAGAAACAAGAACCAGCTTTCGTAATTGGTTGAAGCATTGGACGGCCCACTCGTTTTGCTATTTGCATTGTGCGACGACTGGTTGTTCTTTCGCTGCTTTAAAATGCTTTATAAGTCGTATTAACGCGATTGCTTCCCCGACATCAAAACTGCTTAAGGCAAGTTTTCCAACAAGTCACAAGTGCCGGCGTAGCTCAGTGATCGGAATACTGGGCTGGCACCCAGCAGACCCGGGTTTCGAGCCCCACTGTGTTTTTGGTGATAAACTTCGCACGATGTGATTACGGACACCGGCGGCGGCAGTGGCGGCGGACAACTGCACGTGACTCGAGTTGTGTAGTCATAACAGCTTTCACTGTAAAGGAAATCTTGATGCCATCAAAATTTTTTTGAACCGATGCGCAGTGTGCGACCCAATATAAAGAAGATCGAGTGAAAAATTAGTTGAAAGCACATTCACAAAGAGCATGCTAGAATACCGCACGGAAGGGGTTGTCTTGCACGGGTTTCACTTTGCTTTATATAAATAAAAAAACAATATAGAATGTAATATACATGTAAGAGACGCATAAGCGAAGAAAATGGTAGCTTTGACGAATGATGCAGTGCGGCATGCGCTTACGGAATTGCCGCGTCCTTCCCCAGCGCTGCCGTGTGAGTCCTCCTACCACCTCCATTTTTCATTGTCCTCGTTTAACTGAGAGGACCACCGTCATTGTAAGGTAAATTATTCAAAACATATCTATGCTTTCAAATTTCAGCTGAAGTGATAAAATAATGAGGTCTAAGTTACAACGTTCATAATACGGACGAGATGCAGTTTTTAAGATTAAAATTCATCATCCCACAAGCCAGTGGTCTTCAGCCGTAAATGCGCACTCCGCCACTTTGCAAAAATGTTATGCGCTAAAGCATACAAAAGTTGGACGGGATTGATTGATTTGTTGGGTTTAACGTCCATAAACCACCATATTATTATGAGAGACGCCGTGAAGGAGGGCTCCGGACATTGTGACCACCTGGGGTTCCTTATCGTGCACCGAAATCTGAGCACACATAAATACAACATTTTCGCATCCATCGAAAATGCAGCCGCCGTAGCCGGAATTCGATCCCGCGGCGCAGTCAGCCGCTGAGAAAATCGGAAGGGGTAATGTCACGGGACATATAGTGCCTCTAAAAAGAAAAAAAAAAACACGTATTCTGTGTGTGTGTTTAAGAAGGGTTTCTCACGACCTCTGAAAATGGCTTCGCTGAACCCCTGGGGTTCGAGGAGCTCTATTTGATAACCACCATCATAAGAGATGACGTCTAGGAATTAAAACTACGGCCGTATCTTCATGCTCCTCTATAACGTGAAACATTTTCTTTGCGGATACGAAACTCGGCGCCACGCTGGATGACGATGACAGTTCAGAGCTAGATCGCTAGATGGCGGCAGCGCACCGCACAGCGCTGATCGTGCAAGGAACCTCGACGAATTTTGTTCAGACTGCCTTTCCGTGGTAGAGCTCGCAGCTACATTACTCGGGTGGGACATTCACAGGGCGGGAATGACGGCGAATTCTAGTTTATTATTTTGCTTGGATTGGGCTAGCCCTGAAACGAATGAACGCAGAGACGAAGTAATGAATGACCGTATTAAAGAAGCGAATGAGATTAACAAAAACGATATCATGAAGCACATGCCACAGTTAATGTAAATGATGCATTGCAGGCTGCTTCTATGCTCTTTTGGGATCTATTTGTTGACCCGTGTTTGTGTGTGAATGTTGAAAGCTATTTCATCCAAGCGAGTTTCGCAGCTCTCCATAGACGTTTGTTCTCCGAAGTGGACGCGACGGCTGTCACTGCAGATCTATCGTATACCTCATGCCTGCCGTGTCGTCTGTGCAGCACCGATGAGCCCGATTGTCGTCAGAGCTTTCACCAGCCGTAACAGCCGAGATTCGCCATTTAAACTTCTTGAATTACTTCAACCGCTTCAAAAAAGGAAAATTTTCACAAGTCTTCCTCCATAAACATCACAAATAGTCGAATTCGACCTTAATAATGGTGCCAATTTCAAGACTGGCTGTGCGCTCGAACGAATTTTCACGCGCCACCAACCTTCATATTGTGCCACAGGGGTGGTACAGCGGTAACGCTGCTTTGCTGCTGACCCGTAGATCATGGGTGCTGGTCGCGGTGGTCACTTTTTGGACAGAGACAAAAATGGAAGACGCCCGTGTTCGTAGGCTCTAAGTGAATGTTAAAGAAGCCTATGTAATAAAAATTTTCAGGTTCTTCCGCGGTACTGTGTTGCTCATTGTAATCACATCGTGATTTTGGCACGTAATACACTAGTAGTTATCAAGTTGAGTGCAGGCTTATCGCAATACTAAGTTACGGTAAGACAAACATTATTCCGTAACTTGCCTGTATTGATGAAAACCTTCACGAATTTGTCTGCTCTCGAAGAAAAAAAAAGCATATGTAGAGTTTTTCTGCCAGATAACAATGATAGAAGCCCATTTCGCGTGATTTCTTTGGGTTATGGTCACATTCCCGGTGGATCTCAGCCGTGAACCACCTACGTCTACTACAGAGACACGGTATCCTTCCTAAGAAAGTGGCGAGCGGCTACGGTACTCTACAAAGGAAACCGAAGCAAGCCAGGTGACAAATATTCTTGTCTGGCGAGATTGCTTGAAAAATTTTCATTTTTTTTTCACACTGTACCCAAGGCAGCATAAACGAAAACGGAATATGTTAGTAGGATGTGCCCAATTCAATTCTAATTCTTCATGGGAATTGCCTGGTGGTGCAAGGAACGCCAATGTCTCACAGTTCTTACTTTATCGCTGGCTGGCTGCACTCGTTTAGAAATTGACCTTTGAGTGTTACTCTGTTTTGAATATAAATGCACCGTCAGGAGGACATAAACATTCACTACCATAGTTGTGATCTGCTGAAAATGAGCCACACAGTCGACAAAAGGCAAAGAAGATTTCTCTAGTTAATTCAGTATCACCCTAAAACAAGTCGAAACTCACAGGACGGCTGTCAAGTGCCTGGCGTATTATGGTTTACACTTTCTTGACGAAGGTGTAAAAACCAAATGATGGCTGAAGGTGACCTGACTTGAATTCCCTAAACTCGGTTAGGCCATGTCGAGGCATCTTGGTTCCCACTTTCCCCACATTTTCGGGATCAACATTCAGAATGTGAAGACATTTTTTGCAGGATCTCGCAGGGCTTCTTAGAAGTGATGGCTGGTGCCCCTTTTGCAGCCGCTCGTGCAAGCAGGCGTAAAACAAGGAGGCATCTTTCAGCTGTTTCTCCTCTCTCTCTCTCTCACACACACACACACACACACACACACACACACACACACACACACACACACACACACACACACACACACACACACACACACACACACACACACACACACACACACACACACACACAAACTGCTTTCAAACTAATGAAAATCACCAACAACCAAGAAAGCAAGCGAGAATGTGAAGCATGGGTAAGTTGCGAGCGGCTACAACTTGCGTCTCAGTTGACGGCACTAGGCGTGACGAAATCAAAATGGGACAGCTCCGTCGGCCACTTGTGAAAAGAGAATTTGTTTTATTGTGACAGCAATTATATGGACTCTCTCAGCTGAATTTGACCGCCAGCGTCAACGTGGAAGTCGATGTCATGCACGTTATATATATATATATATATATATATATATATATATATATATATATATATATATATATATATATATATATATCCCCAGCCACTTTATTAGGTATCTATGTCAATTTAAACGTGGGAGTGTCAGTCAGTGCCACTAGTAGCCACGGCGGCGAGTGTGGCACACTCTTTATAAACCTATTTGGTGTTACGTAGCACGTGAACTTATTACTAACTGGCAGCTGACCAATAGTCCCTCGTATACAACCTGAAGGCACGAAGTCTGCCAGGACGAGACCCTCGTTAATGAATAAGGAAAACAAGTGTATACTTAAGGGCTCGTTTTTCGTGTTTACACAATATTAATGAGATCTAACAGACAATGTTGCCAAGGAAGGTATAGGGGAAGTTATTAGGCCAATCGTAATGTAAATGAGAACAAAAAAAGTGGGTGAAAAATGGCAGGATCTGAACCTGCGACCTTCGAATAACGCGTTCGATGCTCTAGGGTAGAGCATCGAAAGCTTTATTCGAAGGTCGCAGGTTCAGATCCTGCCAATGGAAAGTTATCTTTTCACCCACTTTTTTTCTTTTCATTTACATTACAGTTGGCCTAATAACTTACCCTATACGTTCCTTGGCATTATTATCTGTTAGATCTCATTAATATTGTGCAAACACAAAAAACGAGCCCTTAAGTATACACTTGTTTCCCTTATATATATATATATATATATATATATATATATATATATATATATATATATATATACAGAAGAAAAACTTCGGTTGCCGCAAGGTTATAAATATGAAAGTAGATGCGCTTTCACATAACAACTGTTTATTGTGCCGACGTTTCGACAGGAACCCTGTCTTTTTCAAGGCATAATACTATTTACACATGTTCCGTGCCTTTTTATATCCTGTCGAGACAGGAGGGGAGGGGTCAATTGAGAGAGAGAGAGAGAAAAAAAAGGAGAGGAAAAAAAAGAAGAAACAGCGGAACGGGAGGACAAACATTAAATAAAATATAGAAAATCTAGGAGAAGAAGCAAGACCGACACGGCGTAATTAGTAAGGGGCAGCATTTCAACAGAGTAGGGCAGAGGTAGATGAGGAATGTCATCATTGTCAACAATACCTCCCCCGCACCCATACTTCCCCAAGTGGGCAGAGAGCCGCTGTTTTTGTATTTCACCTTTCCGTATATATATATATATATATATATATATATATATATATATATATATATATATATATATATATATATATATGCCCCGCCGCGGTGGTCTAGTGGCTAAGGTACTCGGCTGCTGACCCGCAGGTCGCGGGTTCGAATCCCGGCTGCGGCGGCTGCATTTCCGATGGAGGCGGAAATGTTGGAGGCCCGTGTGCTCAGATTTGGGTGCACGTTAAAGAACCCCAGGTGGTCGAAATTTCCGGAGCCCTCCACTACGGCGTCTCTCATAATCATATGGTGGTTTCGGGACGTTAAACCCTACATATCAAATCATATATATATATATATATATATATATATATATATATATATATATATATATATAAGAAAAAGCAAGAAAGAAAAAAAAACCCAGAAAGATGACTCCGGCGTGCGGAATCAAACGAGGGACCACCTTGTCATGATCGCGAGACGTTAACTACCGAGCCACCGAGAGTTACCTTGTTCAATCTTCAATATCTACCACTTACCATTGTTGGCGGGCATCTAGGGGGGGGATATCGTGTTTTCAGCATTTTCAGCAAGATGGTGCAATCAGCGTGCGGCGGCTCTCATCTCTCACGCGTACTTTGATCCGGGGAGAGGAGGGGAGTGGACGATATCTCGCGTGCTCTTGTCTCCCCGTGGGGAGGGTCATACGTCTTGGCTGGCGTTGGCCTTGCACTGGAACGATTCTGTTGTAGTTACGGGGCGCACAAAGGCCACTGCAATTGTTGCACAACCTTCGTTTGCGAAAAGGACGCACTTTTCAGACACGACGAAGTAACAACTGCGACGCTAATTCGCGTTAATCTGTAGCTGAGCGTACGTTTCGTGCATCATTTCTGCAAGAGAAACGCGGGTCACATTTCGATCTGCTTGCCATTTTGCACGTGGCCTTCTATTCTGCGCGTGGCTATTGCGTTTATTGCTTCGCCTTTGTGACAAAGCTGTGACGTTTAGAAACGCTGCGCACGTGTGTGTCATACGTATGCAAAACATGCGGTGACGAGTTGCACATTGAGACAGGCATCACATGACATATCATGAATGGCCTAAATGACAACATGTCATTGAATTCATTTCTTTACTTGTTGTGGTCTGAATACAATTATTTCGCTCACTCAGCTAAGCTCTCTGAATGTACAGAACATAACAACGAGTACTGACATTTTATGACAAGTACCATGTTCACTCGCGTAAAATCAGACAATGTCGTAGTTGGCCATTTTGTTACATAGTGTAGTGTAATGGCGCTTAGTGCGCGAGTGCAACCCTATCGACTATCTATCACCTACTTTTAAGGCATCTAGGTATTGTTGAAATTCATGGGAAGTCTGCAGAACGCTCACATCTGAGCCATTTACGCAACAACATGCAGGACATCGAGACCAAGGCCACTCAATCCACCACGGGAATCCGGGGCACAGCAAGCGGCTGGCAGGGGACGAAAGAGTAAAAATGTATCGTGTGATCAATGCAATCAGCGTGACTTCGAACATTTTTCTGCTGCAGGAAAGGAAAGCCACGTAACGAATGCGCCGGTGGTGGTCCACATGTCCGCCTCGTAACGTTCGGATTATGCTGGAAGATGCAGCATAGCCCACTCTTGCGGCGTGCTTCGCATGTAAGCGATTCCGGTACGCGGGATATGCATATGTTACTTTAGATCGTATAATAAGGAGTTAATTAGGCGGAACTATGCTGTCCCCACTACATAACATAAGCCCTTCCAGAGTTTTAATGTGGGTTGTCACGCGATCTACAGGGAAGTAGCCAAGATGTTGATTCGGGAAGGGAGGGCGGGGGGGGGGGAGTTGATTTTTTTTTTTGCAATTGATGCGTACGCGTGTGTTCGTATGTGTGCATGTTTATATTCGTAAGATTACAAACTGGACATAGGGCGGAGGGGGGGGGGGGTGTTGGTAAGGATAGCTCACCCACCTCCACTTACGACAGGCAGATAACTGAGGGTTAATCACTAATGTAGTGCGGTAATATCCAGATTACCAGATTATTAATGTAGTGCGGTAATATCCAGATTAATATCCAGAGCGTATTAGTTAATAAATATATAGTTGCATACTTAGAATAGTTCATCGTTGTACCACTTTTGATAGGGTGGAGTTTCTTCAAAGGGCTTTCAGTAAGGTGCTCAGAAGTGCGTTCTTCATCTACAGCTTCCCCCGTTTGCGCGATTTTGGATAGATGCTATGAATGTTCTCAAAAGTACACCACGATATTATTGAATATGATATGGTAAAAGTTGAAGTTGAATGCTTTCCTCTCTCTGTACGCCTATGAAAGTCTTTTTTAGACAGAGTGGTCACACACACACACACACACACACACACACACACACACACACACACACACACACACACACACACACACACACACACACACACACACACACACACACACACACACACACACACACACACACACACACACACACACACACACGCACGCACACACACACACACACACACACACACACGCACGCACGCAACAAAGAAAAAACCATACATTCATGCCTTATGTTTCTGTGCTTTACAGTATAGAGAGTGAAATTGAGTTTTTATGCTTCTTCGATTTGTTCATGTCTTCCTACTTTTTCTCCACTAAATATGCAACCTCCTTTTACTGATCTCTGTAATGAACACGCTCACATTTACCCTGCCATACTTTAAATAAAGGGCCTAACCAAACCTATTGCCCAAACAAACATCTTGACCAGACTGCCTCAAGTGCCATCGTCCGAGCAAATGCCCCTCGGCATGCATTGTCTCGGGCTTTTTTTTTACATTTAGTTCATTCACCTAAACGTAAAATTGTTGAAAGTGTAGTGACTGTAGGTTTTTGTTCGTATACAGAATACACGCTTGTATGCGTATATTTGACGCAGACAAGTCACGGATGCAAGTGAAAAGTTGTAATTTCATACCTAAGTACTACTGCTCGGGCGAGGGTGATGTGAGAAAGCGTGATGTGAGTACCGCAGACAGCTTGAGAAACGAAGCAAATTGCAAGCAGTGTTATGTATTGATATATATGTGGGGTTTAACGTCCCAAAATCACCGTATGATTATGAGAGACGCCGTAGTGAAGGGCTCCGGAAATTTCGACCACCTGGAGTTCTTTAACGTGCACGAAAATCCGAGCACTCGGGCCTACAACAATTTCGCCTCTATCGAAAATGCAGCCGCCGCAGCCGGGATTCGATCTCACGGCCTGCGGGTCAGTAGCCGAATACCTTAGCCATTAGACCTCCGTGGCTGGGCCACTGTTATGTATTTACATTCTACATTTGTGTATTATTGGTATCGATTGACAATCTTGTAAATGTAATATTGTGGGCAAATATAGTAAACTGCAAAATACACCGGATGCCCCAGCTAACTCGATCTAATATTTGAAACAACAACAACAACAACAACAACAACAACAACAACAACAACAACAACAACAACAACAACAACAACAACAACAACAACAACAACAACAACAACAACATGTGTGGAAAGTTGCAACTGCTGTATTGGGCGCGAGGACATACCATGGCGCCACCATGCGGAGGCATCCCTGTGACGTACGTGTTTGCATGCTCCGCCGCCCTCTCGCGCACAGCCCGCAGCCACTTTCGCGTCTCCTTTTATTATTACCATTCTTGCATTTCACTCAAAGAAATCAGTAAAATACTGCTGCAGCTTCTACCCTGACTCTACAAAGTGCTAAATAACTGCCCCGGAAAAGTGTTATGCATCTCACGATGTCTGACTGCCGGCGTCGTCTGCTATGGACACCTATATGGGCCGCCAACTTTTTGACGTAACGAATAAAACATGGCTGAGTGCGCCGCTTCTGTAAGAGGTGACGACAGATTCAATGCAGAATTGAATAATCAAATAGGTATTAACAATCAAGAAACTTATCTTTGCTGCATCCGCAAAAAATTCGTGCCACCGCGCTACTTCATTCATTGTAGGTTTGCATCTAAAAACAGGCCGTGGTTCACATGTCAAGCACGTGCAAACTACACTTACTTTAGCACACATGACCTTAAGAAGTACAGTGCAAGCGCGTTCCCCGCTTTCTGGGAAGCAACACAGCATTCTTACAGCCGCATGCAGCCGCAACATTTCTGGTATGATTGCGGTCAAACGTGAGAATCACGCAAGCGCGCGCCTCATTCAGAGTTGTTACTTTTCTCTGTGGTACGCTCCTAATATTTATTGCACGAAATGTCTACGGTGGTTACACGTTGCACATTCGATCGCCATGGAACCACACAAGTGTGAAAATTATCAATAATTGGTTCACTGCAAGAGCTTGTACAAATGGGTGAATCGTGATATAAAAAATGCGATCAGCCAGCCGCATCGTTTTGTGCCATTGAGCTTGCTGCGAGGTCTTGCGTACTTTGATCTAAACGGCAATTTCATGTTTCTGTAAAAGTGTCTGTGTCCAGTTTCTTCTTTCTTTTTGCAGTTTCATTCAAGCTGTGTGATATTTCTCGGCAGCTATTCGAAAACGAATTAGTTTTTGAAGCTCACCACGTTTTCGCCTGTAGGTAAAAACAACATTAAGAGGAAGTGACAGTGGCAATGGGCCCATTCTACAGACGTAATCTGTATGCAAGGAACCCTGTGAGCTGAAGTCACAGACAGCAGGTGCATTGGCAGATTTTTTTTCGAAGGGGCCACCACCTTGATTAGAACAGGGGGCCGGGCAGACAGGAGTGGGTAACCTTTATTTTGTGTGCTATATAGCATGGGAAATTTAGGGAGAGGGGGGGCGGCACAGGCTTGGTGTGCCACCCCCTGGCTAAGCCACTAGCAGAGGGAAACCCGTGATATCGGGTAAACACATGGGGACAGACGCCGGGGGAGGAGAATGGCGGTGGCACAAGCTGCAGTAATGGTTACCTTGGCGAGAAAAGTAAGCTTTAGCATAGACCGGAGCGCATATGTATGATCTAAGAAAGAAGGTTCCGTAGAACGGGCTGGCCGAACACGCAGAAGCAGCTGGTCGTGAAATAGAGCAGAATAGAGTAAAAATAACAAATATAAAGGGAAAGGAACTGGACTTCCTGGCTATATTTTGACTCTCTGACAATCCGGAGTCCTATTTTAAAATATACATAATCAGACTATTTGCACATTCACTTTTAGTTGTGAACGAAGCTCCCGTGTGGAAACTGAAACGTTCTGCTTTTATGTGAACATTTATGGTCGGTGCTCATTTCAACCCCATGGGCTCAAAAACGTTTTTTTTTAACAACCACAAAAACAAAGAAAGAGAGAAGTGACAGTAGCACTGCCAGCGGCCACGACAGTGGCATCGCGTACGTAGCGCACTGTGGCATGCTGCCGACAACGTTTACTGCAACTTTCCGCATTGTGCAGTCAGCAGAAATCCGCACAGATGAAGTCAGTGCAATACAAGGCTGTTCAAAAACGAAAACACCACGAAGTCGCCGTTAATAACAAAGCATACCACCACCAGCTTGGCTTCGCCAGAGTGAGGCGAGATCACGTGATCCAACCCTTCACGTCACAGTGATTGCAGTGCTCGTGCCTCTAGTGGTCAGCCTCACGGCCAATACTTATGGTAGTCATGTGTACTTACAACCTATATGTTATAACCTGCGTGGTCATTTTTTCTCTATCTCTCCCCCCACCCCCACCCCCTCCCAAGAAAAAAGCAGGCAGATTTGTTGTCAAAAGAAATAGTTGACTCAAAAGTTGTATGAGGCGGCCAACGACTAAAGTTAATATTTTACAGATTTAAGTACTTAATAAATTGTTGGCGAATTGAGGTTAATTATTTATTTGTACCTAGGGATGAAATATGAACAGGTTGTAAATGCACACAACGACCACAAATATACAGGAGGCACAACTTCCCTTAAGCGTTTTCTTTCTTTCTTTCTTTCTTTCTTTCTTTCTTTCTTTCTTTCTTTCTTTCTTTCTTTCTTTCTTTCTTTCTTTCTTTCTTTCTTTCCTTCTTTCTTTCTTTCTTTCTTTTTTTCTTTCTTTCTTTCTTTTTTTGTGATCTGAAGCCTACCTTATTGAAAACTGTAGCAATTTATTACTGAGATCCCCCCCCCCTTCACATGCTTTCCCGCACAGAAAATAAAGTTGATTCTTAAATGAAGTTATTTCTCTCTCTCCCGCAAAGGTTTTACCTTCTTTTAGTCCATAAGTGGCTTTGAGGGTGTTTTTGAATTAAAAAAGAAGCATACATTGCAAGGCTAGTGAAGAGCCAAGAACACTTTTTATTTTCTCATTATATAAAAGCTCGGTGTACCTTTAAGGAAAGCATATATTTGAGGAATCTTCAAGAAGTGTTACAAGATGATATCAGAAATAGGTAGAAAAGAGAAAGAAAGTGATGAATGCGTGAATAGGCTTCATAAGTTATCGGGATAGGGAAATCGAAAGCATTTTATTTAGTAGTTTTCTTGTTTTAACTCAGCAAAACTATAGCAGTTCTTTTTGAGTTTTACATTTAGATTACAAATTTCACGCGTTCGTTTCCCAACAAGAAACTGAGAGGGATCCTACCTACAGTTTGTAGAGTCTGATGGTATTATAAAGTTTACGGCCGGTAATTTTAATCTTTCGGAGGTATGTGCGACCAGCGTGTGGTACGACCATTTCAGATCTGGGTTGTCGAAGTGGCGAGAATTATATTGATTGCGAAACGTATTTGTAGCTTTTGTTGTACGCGGGCACAACATGCTCATATTTTGGCATCTGTGTTGTCGCACGCGCGCGGGGACCTTTTACAAAGGCATCGAATCGATTCAATCATGCATGGCTGAGTTGCCACCATGCACATTGCACTGCATAATGAGGTGTTTTCTGTTAACCGAAGCGTGCTATGGAACAGTGACGTCGCGAAGTGTGATATTGTTTCAAGCGTGGAACGATGCCTCGTTACATCTTTGGTCTCCTGAGGACGTGATCTGACAGCATAGGTACTAGAAATGAAGACGTCAGGAAGAAAGACACAGCCTTTTGCATTTGAGCAAGTATACCCCTTCGAGCTCTTGCAATGAACTTGGCACTGACCACAGAACTGCATCTCTTCTCGAGTAACGTTGCGCGAGGCACGTAAGTGAAAGATAATAGCGTATTACGTTCGGCCCTTGCTAACATGAGTACACATTTTCACGCACGCTAAGAGCCTGTTATGCAAAATGTATCAGAGTATTTTGCGTGTGAGTCGACCAACAGCAACAAAGTGTGAGCATCTATACAGCTAGATAGCTGATAAAAGCTATATAGTCGTATAGAGCGTGCTTACGCATAAAATACAAGACTTTCCACACGCACATGTCACCCTCCCTGGTGCACCGTTGAACAGAAGTCTCGTGTCGGTGGTACGCACAAAACCCTGACGAGCTTTCAGCCTTCCCAAGAAGCGGGCGAGGTCACGTTGCGGCGGACGCACGCGACGCAGCCAAAGCGTGGTATAAACAATGGTCTACCCAAGGCGCTTGCTACGTATCTCCCTCATAGGTCTTACGGAGCTATGAAAGCGTGACGGGGTCACGATGGATGCGCGTGTGGAGCGTGTCGTGCGTGGCTGTAGCCCGATGGCCGGCATCTTTGACTGCTCCAGCGCCTGCGTGGCGCGTATGATACCGACGACGCAACACAGTGGTGATGTGAGAGGAGCGCCGAAAAAGGGCGAGCTGCGCTTTAGGCCCGGGCCCGTAGCGAAGCGCCACCACCAACGCGTGCGAGTGCGCGCCACGCGCGCGCGCGCGGTCGGGGCGTGCGTCACGTGGTTCGGGTCCGGGGCCGCCAGCATCGAACTTCCCAAGAGTCGGGTCGCAGAAGGCGCTCGGCGGCCGAAAAGCGTGCGTCGGAGACGCCGAGTTCTCTCATCCCCTCTCTTTCAAATCATCCCGAACTTCTTCCTCCAGACGGGACGACGAAAGGAGCGCTTGCCTCGAGTAAGCGGCAGTCAATCGTGCGGCGTGACGTCCCAGCCAAGCTATTCGCGGCGGCCACCCGAGTCCCGTTTGCTCACTTTTTTCCCCACCTAGCCGGGAAGTTGTGCGAGCAGCTTCCGGTTCAACAGGTACGGCTCCTGGGACATCTTCTGTTCCCCACTTTAGTTTCAAAAGGCGCAGCGAATTAGCTCTCCCCTCTTCAGATGGGATGAAGCGACGCGTGGAGTACACTTAAACAAAAGAAGACGAAAGCCAAACGAAGCGACGACGACGACGTCAACACGGAACTCGGTGCACCCTTGCATTCCTGACGAAACAAGGGAAACTGGACGATAGGCGCGAGCCATAAGCTACAAGGCTCCCTGAGTTGCTGTTTAATCAACTACCTTCGAGCACGTGCGTCTTCTGCAACGTCGCCTAGAACTGTGAAGTGCGAAGAACAGTGACTTTCTCCATTGTGCTGAACTTTTGCAGTAGACAGGAAAATAGAATGAAGTTGGCGGCATAAACTTTCTTTTGTGTTCTTTTTCGTGTTCGCATGCTTCACGGGAAATCAAAACTACAACAAATAGAAAACTGAAGAAAAAAAAACATATACCATGGCATCTTCGCTGTTGCTGAGTCGCCAGGCGGACTTTGAATCTTACTCCTCCGGGCAGGAAGAAACACTGACACTCAACGTGAGCTGGGGCTCACCGTCGATGAACTCGGCTGACAGCGAGACCTCTGAGCCTTCCTCGATTGCCGAGGACAGGCTCTACGAGGTGCCGGTAGAGGTGATAGTGTTGCTGTCCATCTGTTACGGCGCCATCTCGCTGGTGGCCGTAGTGGGCAACACGTTCGTGCTCTGGATCGTGGCCACATCACGCCGCATGCGCACCGAGACCAACTACCTGATCGCCAACCTGGCCATCAGCGACATCATCATCGGCCTGTTCTCCATTCCGTTTCACTTCCAGGCTGCGCTGCTCCAGCGGTGGCTCCTGCCGCGCTTCATGTGCGCCTTCTGCCCCTTCGTACAGGTCAGCGACCTCCGCTATACTTCGAAAGGGCAACGAAAAAAAACTGAGTGTTATTGTAATACAATGAAAAATAGTTCAAGCAATTGTACGTAATGAAGCGACCATAGGGTATTCTTTCCGAGGCGGTATATGAAAAGCTTTACGGTAATGCTCTGGCTGGATATCACTGTATACCAGAGCGTTCCCGTGACGTCAACTTCAATGCTAGGTGATTTCTAGAGGATGAGCTCGTTGTATAACAACGATGAAAAGCAAAAAAGTCAAACAAGTGCTTTACACACTCACCTGTCGGCTGTATGAATTTGTGCCAATGATTTTAGATCGTGCCAGCAATCATTTTGCACCTACTCGTGCACAAATGTCGTTTTCTAGAGAAAGGGTCAGTACCCGTTTGAGGGATGGAGCCGAATTACGGGCGAATAGTTTCCAGAAGGCTCTTTTTCCTTCGGTCACTTGTTATCAAAGTCGCAGTTTTTCACACCTTTTAGAAGGACCACTGAGAAAGGAGTTCTATTTGAATTCACTGGTTAAGTATGTTCAAGGGAATAAACTTCCGTAAACTCGTAAAAAAATTATTATCACGACGCGTAACTTGATTGCAGAGAAACGTATGCTGAGAGATAGCCGAAACGTGGCAACTAGAAATGCGTGAGATAAGAAAATACGTCACACTGTAGCGCCCGCGTATTCAAGAATGAAGTGAAAGCCATTGTCTGCCGTCATGAAAGCCGAGCAATATCGAAGCGCCGGAACGAGTTTGCTGGGCCAACCGAACAGCACAAAGACGTGTCTTCGCCATTCAGTCGTTCAGTTTCGACGGGTCTCTGCCAGTACGAAGCGAATTTGTGCCATGAACGTTTAGTTTTTAAGGACATAGCGCACTTCGGTAAAGTTTACACGGAAGTGTCACATTGGAAGCTCTTTCTTTTTTGCTGTTAGAATTTCAGATGTTACGAGCGAAAATTTCTGTGTGAACAGGTTCTGCTTAATGCAAAAAAAATTATGCGTTGAAGCAAGCTTTTATCGGTCAAGTTGCATTTCATTTTGGAAGGAATTTCGACTGTGTATTCACACAATAGGTATTACATTCACCTAACATACGTTATGTATATTCTCATTTGATGTCACATGTTTGGAAGTGGTAGAACAAAGAACGGACTAAAACATGGGGCGCAATACGAGCGCTGACCTCACTCTTACCGCTTTGATGTATTGGCCCGGACGTTTTCTTTGTAACAGGATATTTTCTCGCAGTGCATCAACTTGCTGTGACATTTTTTTAACGAACTTCGGTGACTTCGGCCGTATCTATCTATCTATCTATCTATCTATCTATCTATCTATCTATCTATCTATCTATCTATCTATCTATCTATCTATCTATCTATCTATCTATCTATCTATCTATCTATCTATCTATCTATCTATCTATCTATCTATCTATCTATCTATCTATCTATCTATCTATCTATCTATCTATCTATCTATCTATATATCTATCTATCTATCTATCTATCTATCTATCTATCTATCTATCTATCTATCTATCTATCTATCTATCTATCTATCTATCTATCTCAAGCCGCTGACTTTTAGCTCTCCTAGCCATTTCGGTAATTAAATCTATACCAAAATTGGTACGGCCTAATATGACAGCATGGTGAACATAAATGACTAATTAAAACTTGAAAATAATGACATGTATGTCATGAACGTCATGATTTGCATGTCTTTGTCTTTCTGCTCTTGCGGTGGTTTCGTCCACATGACATATTGCAAAACTGGTACGGTATGACATGACTGCATGGCGAATATAAGTGCCAGGCCCTAACGGGGAAATCATGAATGTCACGTAACTCATGAATATATGCGACGCTCATGGTGCGCTCGCGATCGTTTCGCTAGCTTCACATATACCAAATTTGGCATTACGAGACGCGAATTGATGACGAAGGTATATATTGATTGATTTATATGTGGGGTTTAACGTCCCGAAATCACCATATGATTTAGAGAGATGTCGTAGTGGAGTGCTCCGAAAATTTCGACCACCTATGGCAAAGGTGAAGTGGTGCAAGCGTGATAATCATGACAAGCGTGTCATGTAGGAACATGACTACATACCATGCTCATAGTGGGCCTTCGGCCGTTTCGCTAGCTTCAGATATAACAAATTTGGCATTACGAGACGCGAATTGATGACGAAGGTATATATTGATTGATTTATATGTGGGGTTTAACGTCCCGAAATCACCATATGATTTAGAGAGATGTCGTAGTGGAGTGCTCCGAAAATTTCGACCACCTATGGCAAAGGTGAAGTGGTGCAAGCGTGATAATCATGACATGCGTGTCATGTAGGAACATGACTACATACCATGCTCATAGTGGGCCTTCGGCCGTTTCGCTAGCTTCAGATATACCAAATTTGGCATTACGAGATGCGAATTGATGACGAAGGTATATATTGATTGATTTATATGTGGGGTTTAACGTCCCGAAATCACCATATGATTTAGAGAGATGTCGTAGTGGAGTGCTCCGAAAATTTCGACCACCTATGGCAAAGGTGAAGTGGTGCAAGCGTGATAATCATGACATTCGTATCATGTAGGAACATGACTACATACCATGCTCATAGTGGGCCTTCGGCCGTTTCGCTAGCTTCAGATATACCAAATTTGGCATTACGAGACGCGAATTGATGACGAAGGTATATATTGATTGATTTATATGTGGGGTTTAACGTCCCGAAATCACCATATGATTTAGAGAGATGTCGTAGTGGAGTGCTCCGAAAATTTCGACCACCTATGGCAAAGGTGAAGTGGTGCAAGCGTCATAATCATGACATGCGTGTCATGTAGGAACATGACTACATACCATGCTCATAGTGGGCCTTCGGCCGTTTCGCTAGCTTCAGATATACCAAATTTGGCATTACGAGACGCGAATTGATGACGAAGGTATATATTGATTGATTTATATGTGGGGTTTAACGTCCCGAAATCACCATATGATTTAGAGAGATGTCGTAGTGGAGTGCTCCGAAAATTTCGACCACCTATGGCAAAGGTGAAGTGGTGCAAGCGTGATAATCATGACATGCGTGTCATGTAGGAACATGACTACATACCATGCTCATAGTGGGCCTTCGGCCGTTTCGCTAGCTTCAGATATACCGAATTTGGCATTACGAGACGCGAATTGATGACGAAGGTATATATTGATTGATTTATATGTGGGGTTTAACGTCCCGAAATCACCATATGATTTAGAGAGATGTCGTAGTGGAGTGCTCCGAAAATTTCGACCACCTATGGCAAAGGTGAAGTGGTGCAAGCGTCATAATCATGACATGCGTGTCATGTAGGAACATGACTACATACCATGCTCATAGTGGGCCTTCGGCCGTTTCGCTAGCTTCAGATATACCAAATTTGGCATTACGAGACGCGAATTGATGACGAAGGTATATATTGATTGATTTATATGTGGGGTTTAACGTCCCGAAATCACCATATGATTTAGAGAGATGTCGTAGTGGAGTGCTCCGAAAATTTCGACCACCTATGGCAAAGGTGAAGTGGTGCAAGCGTGATAATCATGACATGCGTGTCATGTAGGAACATGACTACATACCATGCTCATAGTGGGCCTTCGGCCGTTTCGCTAGCTTCAGATATACCAAATTTGGCATTACGAGACGCGAATTGATGACGAAGGTATATATTGATTGATTTATATGTGGGGTTTAACGTCCCGAAATCACCATATGATTTAGAGAGATGTCGTAGTGGAGTGCTCCGAAAATTTCGACCACCTATGGCAAAGGTGAAGTGGTGCAAGCGTCATAATCATGACATGCGTGTCATGTAGGAACATGACTACATACCATGCTCATAGTGGGCCTTCGGCCGTTTCGCTAGCTTCAGATATACCAAATTTGGCATTACGAGATGCGAATTGATGACGAAGGTATATATTGATTGATTTATATGTGGGGTTTAACGTCCCGAAATCACCATATGATTTAGAGAGATGTCGTAGTGGAGTGCTCCGAAAATTTCGACCACCTATGGCAAAGGTGAAGTGGTGCAAGCGTGATAATCATGACATTCGTATCATGTAGGAACATGACTACATACCATGCTCATAGTGGGCCTTCGGCCGTTTCGCTAGCTTCAGATATACCAAATTTGGCATTACGAGACGCGAATTGATGACGAAGGTATATATTGATTGATTTATATGTGGGGTTTAACGTCCCGAAATCACCATATGATTTAGAGAGATGTCGTAGTGGAGTGCTCCGAAAATTTCGACCACCTATGGCAAAGGTGAAGTGGTGCAAGCGTCATAATCATGACATGCGTGTCATGTAGGAACATGACTACATACCATGCTCATAGTGGGCCTTCGGCCGTTTCGCTAGCTTCAGATATACCAAATTTGGCATTACGAGACGCGAATTGATGACGAAGGTATATATTGATTGATTTATATGTGGGGTTTAACGTCCCGAAATCACCATATGATTTAGAGAGATGTCGTAGTGGAGTGCTCCGAAAATTTCGACCACCTATGGCAAAGGTGAAGTGGTGCAAGCGTGATAATCATGACATGCGTGTCATGTAGGAACATGACTACATACCATGCTCATAGTGGGCCTTCGGCCGTTTCGCTAGCTTCAGATATACCGAATTTGGCATTACGAGACGCGAATTGATGACGAAGGTATATATTGATTGATTTATATGTGGGGTTTAACGTCCCGAAATCACCATATGATTTAGAGAGATGTCGTAGTGGAGTGCTCCGAAAATTTCGACCACCTATGGCAAAGGTGAAGTGGTGCAAGCGTCATAATCATGACATGCGTGTCATGTGGGAACATGACTACATACCATGCTCATAGTGGGCCTTCGGCCGTTTCGCTAGCTTCAGATATACCAAATTTGGCATTACGAGACGCGAATTGATGACGAAGGTATATATTGATTGATTTATATGTGGGGTTTAACGTCCCGAAATCACCATATGATTTAGAGAGATGTCGTAGTGGAGTGCTCCGAAAATTTCGACCACCTATGGCAAAGGTGAAGTGGTGCAAGCGTGATAATCATGACATGCGTGTCATGTAGGAACATGACTACATACCATGCTCATAGTGGGCCTTCGGCCGTTTCGCTAGCTTCAGATATACCAAATTTGGCATTACGAGACGCGAATTGATGACGAAGGTATATATTGATTGATTTATATGTGGGGTTTAACGTCCCGAAATCACCATATGATTTAGAGAGATGTCGTAGTGGAGTGCTCCGAAAATTTCGACCACCTATGGCAAAGGTAAAGTGCAAGCGTGATAATCATGACATGCGTGTCATGTAGGAACATGACTACATACCACACTCATAGTATGCTCGCGGCCGTTTCTTTAGCTTCACATATACCAAATTCGGCATTACGAGACGCGAATGGATGACGAAGGTATATATTGATTGATTGATATATGGGGTCTAACGTCCCGAAATCACCATATGATTTAGAGAGATGTCGTAGTGAAGTGCTCCGAAAATTTCGACCTCCTAAGGCTTAGGTAAAGTGGTGCAAGTTTGATAATCATGACATGCGTGTCATGTAGGAACATGATTACATACCACGCTCATGATGCGCTCATGGCCTGTTAGCAAGCTTGACATATACCAAATTTGATATTACGTGACGTGAATGGACGACAAAGGTAAATGACACGTTCAAACATAATAATAATGATATCATGTGTCATGTCATGTAAAACATGACTATATGCTTCGCTAATAGCGCGCTCGCGGCCGTTTCGCAAGCTTTACATATACCAAATTTATTTTACGTGACATTATCAGACGAGGAAAGTAAATTGCACGTCCAACCATGATAATCATGACATGCGTGTCATGTAAATCATGACTACATGCTACACTCATAGTGTGCTCGCGGCCGTTTCGCTAGCTTTGCTAGCTTAGTTTCGCACAACATTTCTAATTGCGCTTACTGTGTACTATGTCCATGCGCCTCGTGACGTTTGCTGATTTTAATGTGACATATAAACTTTCTTCATTCGTGCATCGTATATAATCGATTCCCACTGTCCGTGTGATCTGTGTTTTTTATTTTGCTTTCTATGGAAACCTACGAACATGTAAGTTTTCCAGACAGTGCAAATTTACATGAGCTTGAAAACTCTGCTCTTTGAGGAGATAAATAGAAGAAAAAAGGACCATTCTCGCACTGTTATGTTTGCAGTCACGACGACTCCGTTTTAAAAAAGAAAACAGAAAAGAAAAAAAACACCACGCGAATTTGTTTATATTGTGCGTAGTCGAAGCCGGCATAGTGTGATATTCTGAGCCACATGAAAGGTATGAAATGGGGTGGCGTTTAAGCAGTGACGACGAAGACGCATAGCTTTACGTTTTTACGATTATGCCACTGCCCATATTTTGTACCGCTGTTTATTACAGTTCGTAGTTTTACAAAATTTTTTTTACTTGCACTATTAGTTTTCAGCCCACCCTTTCTGCCGCGAAATTGAATAACACCCATTTTCGTAATACCCGTTCCACTACCTCCACCCTTTTATCACGATTTAGCCTCTTATCCAAAGGAGTCGAGGCAAGGTATTGATCAAATTTTTATTTTAGCTGAACTTTCTGTCTTCTTTTTCATTTTTTCCTGAACACGTTTCAGGTAAAGCGAAAATTTTATTACGTTCGGGTAGACGTGCACGCGATGATTCTTTTTTTTACTTTAGAGTTCCTTACAACGTTTTCTTTCGAAGGACAATGAAACCTGGAATGAAGTAAGGACGGAATTTAGAAAGTCGCTAATACGTGGGAACGAAGAAAATGTATTTATGCACCATCCACTGCGCCCAATTTACACAACTTCTTCGGTAGGTCTTTATCGAGAGGGTAAGAGGGCCTGACACAAATTTCCACTTCTTAGAACGGCCTATCCCAGACTAGCGTTTCGAAGACAACAAATTTTATTCAGCGTGGTTGTCATCGTTGAGAAACTCTGAAAGGGCTTCTTTTCGGGCGAGATTCTGCCTACATTGCTCACAGTCATTTTCGTGTCTTCTGCTTCCCCCTATTTCGCCGAATGTATTTTGCGCCACAGTCAAATGGGCCCTAGCAATCGTTGAGAAAGTTTCGGCGTTTGTACGACTTCTCAAGAAAAAATGGGAGCCAGCACCGAGAAAACAAAGCCCCTTAAGGCTAAGCTCATCGGTCGTTGCATTTCCAATACATAATTTACATGCCTTTGGAAGAGATAACTCGTGCCGCTAAGCTACCGTTAGACCAAGTTGAAGGAGTTGTGGTTCGTTAGGTATGTTTACTTTTTCATGCTATGACTGTTAGAAGATTATTCCCCATTTAGGGCACCCGAACTTTATTTAATGGAAGCGAAATAGTTATGGTGGCTGTTTAACCAAAGTTTACTTAACAGTCAAAATCGCAAAAATATGCCTCGTTTTCTAGGGTTGCGAAAGAGTATATAAAAGCGCTTGAAAGGAGAGACCAAATCAAGATTGGGCTTCAAACAGTGAACGTTCACTGAGAGAAAATGAGTACTGGGCTCAATTACGCTTTATCAATATAGATAGAATGGTTATCTTACGCACACATCTTTATTCTTGACATCTGTTTTTCAGTATGGCGAGGAGCGAGCTTCATTTTCTCTCTGAAGTTAGCAGGTCACCCGAGGGAAGCAGTTCACGCATAGACCATTTCATCCTTGATTGGAAGGCTTAGAGAAAGTGACAGTAGGAGTTCCCGCGTAATGAATTGCAGTGGTAGTTGAGAAAAGTATAGCGAAAAATAGAACTTTTGCACAGCAGTCGTTTTTTTTGTTACTTTACAGCGCGCGAAGGTGCCTTTCACCCGCAAGAAAAATTTATATACTCGTGAAACGCTAAATTGAGTAGCGTCAAGAGCGACCCTTACAAAAATCCTATATATGGACTTATATAAAAATCCCCATATATGGCTACATCAGGAATTGGGCATATCTGGCCCATATACGGAATCCCCATATATGGGCCGTATATAAACTGATATGTTCAAATCCTGATATAGCCATATATGGGCCTTATATCCCCATATATGGGTGCTGCTGTATATGGCCATATATGGCTTTATATAGAGGCATCCATATAAGGTCTTATATGGATGCTTTCATATATGGCCTTATATGGATACCTTTATATAAAGCCATTCAAATGATTCATCTATATTAGTTCAGCCTGTGTCACCGGCAAAAAATATAGCTGCTCAAATCATTCTTCAGCTAGAAATATACCTGTTTGTTGAAAGGTCTGCATGCAGTCACTATCATCTCCAAAACAAAGGCAGTACATACCCCAGAACATTCTTGTTCAATTAAGTTATCCTCAATATATCTCAAGTTATTCTCAACAACGATTTGCTAAAATGTAACTTGACATCATATTTAAAGTTTGTGGTGGGCACATGTCACTGTTAGTCCACTTTTCCTGAAGAGATACATTCTTTGTGCTTAAATTTATTGCTTACTTATCGACACTTCTTTATTTATCTATTTATTTCATTACCCACAGCACCAATTGGCATTACATTGGGGGAGCATTTACGAAAAGTAGAATACAAAAAATACATAGTCAGCCAAACAAATAATCAAAGTCACCTGAATTACAATATGCAAAAGAAATTCATATATAAATCGGAACATGTTCTAACATATAAATCGGAACAATTCTAACATGAAATAAAACAAATATTTGGGAGTGTAGAGGCAATGCTAGAAGGCAGCTGGTTCCATCTTGTAATTTTTTTTTGGTAACAAATCATTTTGAAACACGTCAGTCTTGCATGCGATTATTCTTATCTTGAACCTATGGTCAACACGGTCCGAGACATAGTACGGTGCAAGTAAATATTCCGCTTTATCGATTCCGACTTGACAAAAATAAATAGCATAAAAGAACCCAATTTGAGTTTCGTAAAGATATCTTTCACAGTGTGTTATGTTTAAAACTTTTCTCGTGTGTCAATGGAGCGTCCATAGTCAGTCAAAACGAAATATGACTTGCTATTGACCGTATGAACTGCGTGTGCATTGAATAACTTAAATGAGTTGATAATCAACTTTTAAGAAGTTCGGTCGAAAGTGATTGGTATGCAAGCTTGTTGTGTACAAGTATTGTGACTAATGACCTATAGAACGACTGCTAAAACTGGTTTCTATAGGTCTCTGTGCGCGTGGGAACGGAGGCATTTAACAATATTTCTTGCCAACGGGACACTAAAAATGTACTTTGTAAACGTAATCCGCTTTCCATTTTGCCAATAATGCATCATTAACGTAACAGTTGTAAAGAGCTCATTCTGCAGAAATTCCGGTGTAGGCATCGGTGCCTCTCCATGAAAAATCGTCTTGTCAATGATCGAAAATTGAGAGAATGCAAATAAAACAAATATTATAAATTTTCGGGTTTGAGTGATGATCGACATCATGCAGGCAATTTGCATGGCATGCAAGTGCTCTACAACACAGCTATGCATCTGCTTGGAAATAAAGCATGAATAACTTCCTCTTGTTGTAAATGCAAGGAAAATAACTGTCATGCTTAATAAATACATGTATCCTGCATGCAGGTTTCACAACACCTTTAATATCGCAGCTATATTGCATGATACAAGCGTGCATTGTCATCAAGCATCACAACACGTTATTACCAACGTGACTTCGCGGTCACGTTGGTAGACAGCCAACCATTACAAAAGGCACACTGGTTACTGCACGTATTTCCTCACGACTGCGTAGTGAGTGCATAAAGTTCTAAAACATTTTACACACATTATAATGAGAAGCACGTTCTGCTGGGCGAGTTGGTACTTCATCTTAACTTAGTTGCGCGAAAAAATTTGAAGTGCGAAAGGAAGACACCTGGACACAGCGCACACTAACAACTGAAACTTTATTGAAGAAAACAGACATATGTATGCGGTTACGACAACACGTGAGGTGGAAAAAAATGATTAGATGAGCAGACATCTGATCATTTTCTTTCACAGTGTGGACATCGTGTGGTGGACGGCACTGCGCTGTCGTGTGGGAAGTATTATTTAGAATTTATTTATATAATTGTAGATCACAAAGCTTCTTTAAAAGAATTAACAACCATTCTTTAACCAATCATCATATTGTAGAGAGTGTGGCTGCGCGCCCTTGTTTGGAATACGGTAGTTAAAGCTAAATTCAGTGGCACGGTATAGCGCGGGAAATCGGAGAGGCGTATTTCATAAACAAAGCTGGGGATTCATGTGTCACGTAACTCTCACTTATGTTGCTTGCTACTGAGGTAGCTTTCCTGGAAGCGCATCATTTATACAATCTGTCTGCTCATCTAATCCTTTTCTTTCACCGAACATGTTCTCGTAACCGCATATATACGTATGTCTGTTTTCTCCAACAATGTTTCAGTTGTCAGTGGGTGCTGCGTCTAGGTGTCTTCCTTTTGTATTTCAATTTTTTGGCGCAACTCAGTAATTACATAATATTTCTTGTTCTTTAAACTATGTTACCCCTTTTTTACACAAAATGCAGCCATGTGTGAAACCTTCCTTGAGACACTTTCAATCTTCTCAATTACACAGTACTATTCCACAATTAAACTTGTTCAAGTAGCATCATGCAATAAAGAGTACACACTAAGTGATTGAATTACGCACAAGAAACAGAATCGATACTGCTATCACCTTCAAATGTGAAAAACGGAGCTTAACGGTCCCCCAGTTTTTTCACACATTGCAAGCCCTAATGCATCATACCAGTTTATTTGTCGGCTTGCGTAAAACTATCTACAGTGCTCACGGATTAAAACGTGACATCACATTATTTTGTGTAACTATGTATGCGGGTATGCGCAGTTCCTCAAGATAACCACGCGATTTTGCGACATCAGTAACGATAATGTCGCCTGTGATATACGCATTGCAGTCAAATTTACACTTATATCACCCTGGTTGTAGATGGCGGAAACTAAATTACGGGCTATTCTTAAGTTTTTCCATTTGGATCCGTGACATAGCACCCTGCTTTGAAGAATCAAACTAGCAACAAAATTTTAACTGCGTGTCCTTATCAAAACACACGTAAATATAAAAACAAGTAGAACGTAGACGAAGAAAGATAAATTCAAACGCAAGACAAATTCAAACGTGGGCTCATAAATCTCATGACACCCTTGGAGTTTGAGATATGCAACTCTTTTTTATTTGTAATTGCGCAAGTTGTAATTTATCCTTGGTTTTTCCTCAAGCGTTAAAATGAGAAAAATAAGACACAAGTATATTTACATCAATATATTTATAAAAAGTACAATGGCACAAAACCAACATTTTCCTGGCGTAGATTTTTTGATTAAATAGAGCACTGTCTGGATCAAGTGAAAAAAAAGAAAGTGTTGTCGTATCGCTTAAACAAAACAGCCTAATGACGTAACCACGATTAGCATAAAGTTATTTACTCAGCAAGCATGCAATGTGGTATGTTTTCGAGTTATCATAATATTTATGAACAACGTGCGAAGGTAATGAAAATGATGAACTTACCTTAACATTTAACCGAGACTTGTCTTTCAAGGAGCCTGTTAATCCTGATAACCTATTCACACCTTAAAGCCACCACGTGCATTCGTACTGTTTTAGGAAGAAGTTTTGAAGCAACGCTTGCCCGCAAGCGTGGGTATCCATTTTCTTCTCGCACGAAAAGTTGACGATCGCCAATCCAGCAGCGTACAGACGTACACGCACACAAAAACACTTCCACGTCCGTCCACAATTTCGCCGCGTACAGCGAAGTAGATTCCTGAGAGCTGCGCGATTATCTTGTGTAAATTGGAGCAGTAGTTGAACACGAAATAAGAGCAAAAGGAATGAAAATTAACAAACTCGATCAGCATGGCACCCATGACTCCGGCGAGCAAAAAAGCAACAATGGCGCGGATGGATACAGTGCATGCAGGCTTGACAATGAATATTGCAATGGATACTACATTACTCCTTGAGATCAATGATTTACGTACTTTTCACTAGAACTAAATTTTCCTGAGCTTATTGGTGAACGACGTTTCATTTTTTAACTATTATTGACGCAATGTTATTACCATACGACTGAATGTTTGTGCAAACTATTTTCTTCGTCGTTACTTGAAATGGGCCGCGGCACTCTCTTTCCTGCTGTGTCGACTGTCGACAGACTGTTGTATGCCACGTACGGCAGGGCTACATGGTGCCTACGCGCCACGCTTCTTCGGACAACTTTCTCCGAAGTGTCCACTCATCCTACGGGCGCCCTTTTTTGTATTTTTTTTACTGTGCGCACCCCTTGCAACCAATGCAGTCAGGCGAGTTTTTTCGAACAATGGACTTCAACTTCCTCCCGCGGGCCCAGAAAGCTGTACGTGCAAGACCTTTGAGACAGGCATTCCGTGGAGCTGAAATCGCTGCTTCGTGTACGCTGGCTACGAAGACGCGTTTCAGCGGAATATTCATCTTATTTCGCAAGCATTTAAAATGATAATAATAATATTCAATCAACCAATAATCAATCAATCATTTTTTAACCTACCCAAGAACAACCATAGGGTCTTTCATGCTGGCGCGCGCGAAAAGAAAACAAAAACAAACAATACATTACAGACTGTCCACAGAAATGCAAAAAAAAGAGCAAAAACGAGCAGTCGAAAAGAAATCAACGCACAATGGAAACAACAAATAAAAGACTAGATATTCATGGAATGGGACTGAAAAATAATGTAGAATATACATAACCGTGGCGAAGGCTTCCTGAAAGACGGAAAAGGGAAGAATCTGTGCATGTGCAAAGCTACGTTAGGACAGGGCAGCCCTCACTGACAAAAAAAAATGACTGTAGACTATGAAAAACATAACGAATTGAGAAAGTTGACGTTAGATAGACTCGGTATTCTGTAAAGGATAGAGTGTTGAAAGAAGCTGGCAGGTACATGCAACGGTCGATTCTCTCTCGATAACTTACGCGGAGTTTCAAAATTATTACAACCGAGAAGGACAGAATATCTCACCCTGAACTAGCTTGTAAAGAAATAACAGCTCAGCGCGATTTTGCCGGCCGTTAACTGATGGCAAATATAATATTCTAGCAGTGTTAAAAGGATTCTAGTGAAACGATGAGGGTAAATACTTATGAAATTTTTCTGGACTCACTCAGTCGCGCTACTGCTGGATTTAGCAAGGCCATTCCAAATCAAATATGCATATGTACTCAAGTTGACCACGACATATCGCGGTGTACAATTTGTAGAAGGCTGTAAAAGAACCGGATTCTCGCGAGATGTTGAGCCAACAGGAAGAGAATGAAGGCCTCGCATGGCAGCACATTTAATGCAAGTAGAAAAAATTGAGCATGCTATCAAAAAGAACACCAAGATAACTGATATCATAAAACTTACATAACGACGCAGTATGACAGCATATGGATTTGCTGTTGGGCGTTTTGCGAAATACAGCAACAACAACAACAACAACAATAATAATAATAATAATAATAATAATAATAATAATAATAATAATAATAATAATAATAATAATACACTCATATCATTCTGACATGGCCGAAAATATCTAGCCACATTGAATGAATTGCCAGTGTCCGGGTGCCCATGAATCTCTATACGTGAGTGTGCACTTGCGCAGTTTGGTGGGTATGTACCGGCATACATATCTTATAAGTAAGTGCACTACCGTGTTGGTGTTGAAAGGATATGTTCGCAAGCAGTTTGAATCGTTACGCGCCTGCACAACAAGGGACTGTTTACCTAATGTAGAGTTTGGCTTAGGTATCACGCCAGCCCGCAAAAAATGTGTCATACTAATTGTATTCACAAGGCAATGTTTAGGCTAATCCTGATGATGGCACGTGCGCTTTAGTGACCTCGACTAAGTAATGACACACCGACACAAAATAGAAGTTTTGTGAATTCGGCAGCCTACGTTAAATGTTGCTATAAAGCTTCAGCATTTCATTACATGGTCCATTAAATATGTATCACGTGTGAGTCAGTTGCACCTTTCTTAACGTACATGTCTATGACGTGAGATTTATTTGACGCTTGCAAACATTACACTAAATTATTTGTTCACTTGTGCAATCATAAAATTTTCGATAAATTTACTATGTGCACAGCCAGGAACATTATACGTAGCCAAAGGAAACGCAAGATGTATTTTTGAATAAATTAGTACAACTTCCATCTTGAATGTAATCATAATAGTGCCTGCAAGTTGCATTCACGTAAGTTCTTTTTGTTTTTGAAAATACTCCCTTAAACATTGCACTGCGCATGCAATTATAGTAAATGGCTGCTGAAAGCAATCGCAGATGAGGGGTCAACAGGATTAAGAGAAATCTTGTTATATGAAGGGAGCATATAGCCATCAAAACTTTCAAATAATCAGAAATTTTGTCCACCGATGTGGAAGCTAAAAGTGCATTGAAATTACTCTTTTTTGCTGCCACTTTAAACAATGCATTAATGTGAACAATATAAGTTGCATGCATTTTGTCTTTACATAATACTATATAGGATTGCTCTATAATAATAGCGAGGTTCGGAAGCTTCAATACGTTTTGTGACTTGACACGATTCCTTCCTCGTAAAACATGTCTGCTCTTGTATACATTATTTACATCGTAATAATTGCAACTTATTGTTTCAAACCTAAATGCTATAAAAAATGTACGAGTTAAATTACACGAATGCATGCATATATGCATTCAACTGAGTTGCAACTATCACGTACACAAAGCTGACCTGAAATTTCGGTTTTTTTGCATGGCAGAAACAACATATATATTTAATACTCCTATTGTTATGAAAAACAAGCAGGTCAGCTTTGTGTACAAATTGTTATATATTACAATTCGCATAAAAGTGTGATCACGTTGCTAAATATATACGTGGTTCATCCCAAATAAGAGAGCACTTGCACATATAAGGATCCACTTGATATGTTATATATGGTGTGGCCGTGCCTTATTTGGCCAGATTTGACTCCTTATATGGGCCAACCGCGTCATATATGGCCGTATATAACCCCATACATGAACCGACTCCGCCAGATATACATCCATATATGCTTATACGTGGCCACATATGCTGCCATATATGCCTATATATGGCCACATATGCTGCCATATATGCTTATATATGGCCAGATATAACTTATATATGGGCCATGTATGGCGTTTCCGTAAGGGGAATCCCCTCCCACTCAATATGACGGACATTACGCTCATTGTAGTGTAAAAGAGTGGCCTCAATGGCATTGCTACACACCTCCGTGGCAACGTCATCGGCTTGAGCCCGTGGTTGCTGCGCGTGGCGTGAACGCTGTCTACTGATGCCAGTTCTCCTGTAAACATCTATGACAAAATGTATAATAAACTTCTTAAAACTGTATTTTGTAACAATCATTTTCGGTTCATTGCTTCGTCATTCGACCTCGCTTCGCAAGATGTCACTTTTTCACTCTCTCCGGTCACTGAAACGGTAGAACGATAAGCTGCGCACCGAACCGGAAGGAAAAAGGACAGCCACAGCTTTTCCGCAAAGGCAAAACAACGATAGCAAAATATCGAAATGTCACGCGAAGAGTGGCAAGCAGGTCGAACCGTGCCCCGCCTTAGTCACGTACAAACGGCGCACAAAACACGCTCACAGGTACAGATGAATAAAAATAGGTGTCTCAGGTGTAGCCCTGTTACAGTGGTATAGTGGCTAAGGCGCTCGGCTGCTGAACTTCAGGTCGCGGAATCGAATTCCGGCTGCGGTGGCAGCATTTTGGATGGGGGTGAAAATACTGTAGGTTTTTGTGCTCAGATTTAAATGCACGTTAAAGAACCACAGGTGGTACAAATTTCTGGAGCCCTCCACTACGGCGTCTTTCATTATAATATGGTAGTTTTGGGACGTTAAACCCCACAAATTATTATTATTTTTATCAGGCGTGTCAGTTGTTAGTTCGCTGTGCCTAGAAACCGCGCCCCTTTAGCAAACAAAGTCTGTGCACTGAATGAAATGACCTCCGCGCGCCCGGTAACTATAGCAGAATTACTCCTGTGAAAGCCCAAGCCGTACGATTTTCCACACCAGGATATAAGCGTGCGCACGCATGAGAGTCTCCCCCTTTCTGTTCCGGGTGGCAAAGTAGCGTGGGATATGAACGAATGAGCGCTCGTCGCCGCATCGTGACAATCTGGCGAAGCGCGCTCATTGCGCCATCTCGCTGGTAATGCGAAAAACACGATAGTTCCTCCGAGATCGGCATCGCCTGGTAAGAGGTAGATATAAATAGCTTGCTGTTTCAACATTGAAGGATTTGGTCATTTGTGGCTCAGTGGCTAACGCCATGCACTCACAAGCAAGAGGTCGGACGTTCGATTCCATGTGCTGGAGTCTTTTTCCGTGTTATTATTGTGATAGAAAATATATGGGTACACTCGGCTAGATGTTGCCACCAGAGTCAGCGTAATCGTCACTCACCGTATGCGTATACGTATATATATATAAAATTGCAAGAAAGAAATATCCAGAAAAACACTCTGGCGCACGGAATCGAATTTACGCCCTCGGAATCGTGAGTGCGAGGGGTTATACACTGAGCCACCGAGGAGCACGCCCTTGAACGTTCAAACGGCAAACTTTTTATATCTACCACTTACCGCTGCTGGCGGGCATTTCGGGAGGGGGGGGCTATTGTGTTTTCAGCATTACCAGCAAGATGGCGATATGAGCGCGCGTAGCAACATCGTCGTGACGCGGCGGCTGCGCTCTCATCACCCACGCGCACTTTTCTCCGCAAAAGCTGGGAGTCAGCGCTCCTCGTGCGGCCTTATCACGCGGAAGGAAGGATCGTGCGTCTTGGCTGGCATTAGGCTTTTACCGGAACCATTCTGTTTTAGTTTCCCGGCGCACAAAGGTCACTGCAAATGTTGTATACAGTCTACGTAAGCGAAAAAAGTGCGCTTTTCAGACACAAGAAAGTGACAACTAAGACGCTTATTCGCGTTCATCTGTACCTGTGAGTAGGTTGCGTGCGTTGTTTGTGCGTGAGAAACGCGGGGCACGTTGCGATCTGCTTGCCATTCTGCGCGTGAGTTTCCAATTCGTTGCTATCGCGTTCATTGCTTCGTGTTTGTGGCAAAGCTGTGACTTGTTTTCTTTTTGTGTTTCCACACACACACACACACACACACACACACACACACACACACACACACACACACACACACACACACACACACACACACACACACACACACACACACACATATATATATATATATATATATATATATATATATATATATATATATATATATATATATATATATATATATATATATATATATATATAGACAGAGAGAGAGAGAGAGAGAGAGAGAGAGAGAGAGATAAGTATACATATACGGTGAATGACGGCACTCGCCGGTGGCAAAATCCAGACGAGAGTGCCCATATAATTGCTATCGCAATAAATGTTCGTGAAATGACGGCCCTTATTTTGTACTGATTCTCGAATTCATCTTCAATTCCTTGCACGTTTCGCCATGGTGGGCTCGCATGACGTCGCGTCACCGTTATCTGCGCTTCTCGCCTGTTGAGTCGGCACGTTCTGCTTTTTTACCACTTCTAGTTTGTTCTGATGGTTTGGCGTGGTGGAGAAGGGGGTAATTCCTAATGGCTTTGTCGTAACTGCGCCCGCATTATCCTCCGTGGTTCAACGTAGCGCAGCCGACGTGTTTTGAGTCGAGTACGGAAATTCCCCCAAAAATGACAATAAGGAACATCGGAAAACAAGGGCACTGGGAATACTTGTACGCCAGATTGAGGAGGATGTGCCACTGAGGGAAAGAGAGGGGAAATGAGGAAGCCAACAGAGAGACTGAGGGGCGCTTCTTGGCGCTTGGGTGCATTTGTTGACCGAACTGAAGGACTATAAGAGTACTTGAGTCTGGCTCCTCGAAAATACAAGTGAGGACGCGCCTCTTCCCGAATATGCGTGGTGTGCAAGAACCTCGCCTTACCTGCGTGTCACAGTGGCGGCAAGATAACAAAACGGTTCGCACAGTCCCTTTATAGTTTGAAATGCACACAGCCATGAAAGTACAATATTGAACACCGCTGGTGAGTGACAATAGGTTTAAACGTATAGCGTTAAAGAACCTGCATCATAATGAATCAGTTGTCGGCATCGGTATGGCGTTGCCCATGAGCGGAAAATTGGCGTTGTGCATCAGCGAAAGTTCATGATAGTTTTTAATAATAATATTAGGGTTCCAATCGGAATAAACACACGCATATTATGTGGAATCCAAGTGTCCTGGAGACACCATCACTTTTTGAAACTTCTTCGGGAAAAGACCCTATACATGCGTAATGTGGGGCGTGCAGTTAGGTTAACACATGTGATATTGCGTGTCAGAGGCATACAATTGCACAAGATGTCACACCATGTGAGCTGCGTGTGCGACTATATATAGTGTCTAAATACCTATCCATTACAAAGCATATATGTATAATTATTCATCAGCAACAGCACCGACGAAATGTACAGCTATGTAGATGCGCCTGATTTCTTAGAGGCGTGCATATTGAGCCCTTCTATATAACAAACGTTGGAATATTGTGCAGTGGGTACTTCACAACTGTGCTTGTAGTAGGCATGCCTTTTAAGCATAGGTCGGAAAACTCACTGCAGAGTCGACTCACTAAGACTCACTCAGATCGGTCCTTGATTATGAGTCTGAGTGAGTAAGGGTGAGTCGCATTTTGATTAGCTTGAGTGCCTGTCAGTCAGGTTGAGCGAAATTTCAGCAAAACCGAGTCTTAGCAAACTAATTTTGCACTAACGGAGTCATGAGTCAACTCACTTAGCCTCACTCAGACTCAGGTCAAGCCGTGAGTTAGAGCCTGAGTGAAACCAGCTCTGTCAGATGTTGGTGAGGTTTAGTCCGAGTATGAAGTCTGGTTGAGAAAAAGTTTATTCAGTCTGAGTCCCAGAGAGTCCGCTAGAGGAAAATTTCGGATGGGCTGAGTTCGAGTTAACCCTCAGAGTTAATTATATTGAGAGAATCTGAGTGAGCTCCAATTTGTCGGCCAACCCATGGTTGCAAAATAGTTTAAAATAGGCGTTGTTGTACGCACAGACGTTCATTTAATCGCGGTATGGTTCAGATGTCCACCGAGAAGCGAATCATGGCAAGCGAACGAGAAGGTGATGCGAAAAAGCCTCGAAACACTTTCGCGTTCCGCTTTTCCATGTAAAGCTTAAGCATGCTCTCATTTCTTCCTTCGCTCTCGGATGAAGCTGAGGATAACCTGACGACGACGAGGTCTCTACCAGTGACAAGTGCGTAACTACGAAGGCGTAATAAAGATAACGCGTGGGTACAAAAACCAATTTACTGCTGTCCAAGTAAAAAAAAATAAGAAAAAAATACCAACATCTTTGAACCAGTATTTTCGCACAATATAGCCTTCTCCAACAAAACAGAAAAGGGAGCAACGTGTAGCCCTTGCTCGGTCAATATAGGGTGGCATTGTTTACAGAAAGTGCAGGAACGCGACACAAACTGCTGCTGCTGCTGCGTCGAAAGCCCGTGAAACGAAGATGAAAGATGTTTGTTGGACATACGTAGAATTGCGGCGACAAATACCCCTTCTCTGTACAGCCACTTTTCGCGAGTGTCAAACCTACGGTTCGCCAGTTAGAGAAAGGACGAGTGAGTGCTCGAGCAATTTCCGTCTGAATGTCCAGCAGAGCGTCCAGCTGCCGCATTTCCTTCCTTCTATTGATCTGCTGCACCTCCTGACCAAAGGTCAGAAAATAAACATTTTCCTGTACTTCTGACCAAAAAGAATAGTTGCAGCCCTCTTCGATGGCTACGACATTTTATATATATATATATATATATATATATATATATATATATATATATATATATATATATATATATATATATATATATATATATATATATATATATATATATAATGTGCATGCGTGTCTGCGTCGATAGTTATAGCGCGAGAACAAAAGGACACGGAGGACACGTCTCTGTGTAGTCGTTTTGTTCTCGCGCTATAACTATCGTCATGCCATACCAACTAGCCCAAGCTATCACACTTCTAAGTTACGTGTCTGTGTGTTTTACGAATGGTAGGGAATCAACGCGTTGAAATCAAAGGCTTCATGTTTGTTCTATGCTGTTCAGAAGAGCAGCCGGGAACATATAGTTCCGTTCGTTGAAGGAGAAGGAGAAGTCATACGACGGTAACGCATAAAAGCTAGCGTTCTTTACTTAATGCGAATTTCATACACTGTGTGAATCTCGAAATATTGAATTAGCTTTGCTGGAATTTTGTTTGGGAGACGGTAAGGAACCTATTAGTAAAAAAAAAAAAAACGTGGGGAAGACGAGCGCTTCACAGTTTGCAAGATGCTTTTGCGCATACAGTTATGTTGAAGCCCGTTCCACGTGGGCTAGGCAAACTGCACATACACATCATCATGATGGTTCCAGCGGGAATAATCAGTAGCATTCAAAACTCTCCGATAAGAGGCGGAAGGGGCCGCATGGAGAGGCAGATCAGGAGGCAAACGTTTTGTAATGTGTGGTACAAACCAAACCAATGCTCTCCATTTTGATGAGCGAGAGCAACCTGCGAGTATAGAACCACCTGTATATAGCACAGTTAAACAGAAACGTTGATAGAGCGTGCATTTCTGCCCCGACGGAGTGCTTATTCATGTGGTTGGTATCCCTCAGCATGGCCTTTTTTTCACCCTTCCCGTGCTATTGCAGGTGCTGTCGGTCAACGTGTCCATCTTTACGCTGACCGCGATAGCCGTGGACCGCTACAGGGCCATCACGATCCCGCTGAAGGCGCGCCTCAATTCCCGCCTGACGGCGCGGGTCCTCATCGCTGTCATCTGGGTGGCGTCAGCCATGGCGGCGGCGCCGTACGCGTTCGCTCTGCGCGTCACGCTTGTCCAGGACGAACGCAGTGGCGAGCGCACGCGCCCCTTTTGCCACAACGTGGCGCTGCCTCCAAGCGCTTGGCGCGTCTACAACAACGCGCTCGTCTGCTCACAGTACTTCGCGCCCCTGCTGGTCATCTGCTACGTGTACGAGCGCATTCGCCGCCTGCTCAAGGACTCGACCATCCCCGGAAACCCGGAGTCAGTGCGAGACGCCATCGTCGTCAGGAACAAGAAAAAGGTGAGCGCCTTCTCGTTTTACATGTACAGGTGAACGCTACCACTGCTGCAGCTATGTTTAGGATTCGGCTGCCAGCGCAGATCGGACAAAGGACAAGAAAGGGACAGCGCTTGACTGTTCAGTTTCTCTTCCTTTGTCCGCCCTCCGCTGATGGTTGAAGCTACCGCTCCGTTACCCGCTAACACAAGTGTAATGTAAGCAGCTGTCCATGAGAAAACTGACAAGGATAGAGTTTATTTTTCGATTGTGGTTTCCAATCTGGCCGGGTTTTGTTAAACGAGTTAGACACCGTAGTGGAGAATTTCGACTACCTGGGGTTCATTAACATGCACCCAAATCTGAGCACACGGGCCTACAACATTTCCGCCTCCATCGGAAATGCCGCCACCGCAGCCGGGATTCGAACCCGCGACCAGCGGGTCAGCAGCCGAGTACCTTAGCCACTAGACTCCCGCGGCGGGCAACACCACTCGCACTGAATGGATTCTTATAATTATTGCGGTGTTGAATTCATCAGGCAATAAGCTCTTCTAGTGAATTCATTCTATGGTTATTTGAAAAAGTGTTTCAGGGCCCAATTAGCGCATTTTGTTTGATAAGTGTCACGACAAAAACGAGCCCATTCGGCGATTTGTACGTGCATTCGGGAAGCCTCTAAATACGTTGAAGAAGGCTGGGATAGTGCAGCCATCGCCGCTAAAAACACACAAGAACTTTCAAACAGCTCTAAATATTGACAATCACGATTATCTAGTGAAAAACGCATCATGCCTTTCTAGAGGTGTCGATCAAGCAAACAGTGAATGGTAGATAATGTGCTGCCATCCGTGAGGCATTGTGAGACTCTTTACGGCCTCCGAGGTGGCGAGCGCGCGGCTTGTATCTTAGAGGCCAAGCGACTCTGGTTTAGACCAAAAACCTGTATGTACCGTTCGCGCGCGCGCGCTGGTCCAATCTACTGTGTGCGTGTTTCTGTGCGTGCGTGTGCATGCAACAAAACATAGAATAAGTATTCACTTAGTGGTAGAAGGGTGCACTAGGGGCCGGGTTTCCCTATCACGTTGAATTCTTAAAGGTGGAACTTAAGTGTTCCTCAATTTTTTTTTGTGCCCTCATTGTTTTCTGACGCATATTGTGGCGAGAAGAAATATTCGGCGGCACCACAAAGGCACCAACCTTTCCTATTTTGTCAATTTAGTAATATAAAAATAAAAGTGTTCAAGTGTCTTAAGAGTCAAAACACGAACACTGACTGTCCCCCCGTCCCCGATGGTATGAACGTTCGTGCACCAACACAGAACCGTGACCCTTAGCTCTGCATTGGTGCGCATGCGTAATAGTTTAGGCCTGCCTGCACTACAGCGCGTAAGTGCAGCATTCACAGGTGCCTGGCTAATAGCACAGCAACCCCAGAAAAACATACGGAATGCAGGAAGCACGGATCCACGCGTGTTTGATCGGACAGAGGAGCAAAAAAAAAAAAAGTGCTTCACGTTCTTTTGGAACGTATCCCAATAACAGGAGCGTCTCACTCAAATTCAGACGCGAATGTTGTGGGCAGGATTGAAAAGAAAAAAAAAACGAGGTGAGGGAGAAGGGGGGAGGGTCTGTATGCACGCGGAGCCAGCCGGAAAGAAGGCCATGAAAAGCCTCTACTTTCGGCCCTGCGCAATAATGTTCTGCAACTAAAACTAAATATTGTATGAAATCACTTGAATCTTCACCTCGTTTAACGCTGTCTTCTTCAGACGCGGAGGAGTGTATGTATATTACGTCTAGGTGGCGTACGTGGTATATACAGATAATAGTAAGTGAACGAATCTTTAGAAAATTCCAGTAAGGGGCGCAACCACCCGAGTGCGTTCCAGCATGGTGATTGTGCACATGTGTCTTCGAACTCTATTGCAGTGACGTTTTTCTTTCATTTAGCTACATGTGCGCCTAATTGCGTGAAGCCATTAGGCAAGCCACTCAGCCAGCTACTAGGCAGCTAAACGAAGTTCATGCGTTTAGCTGCTCTGAGGATGAATTGTTCTGTTGTTGATAAACATGTGCAGATAAACATGACCTCCTCCTACCCACATCCTCATATATATATGATCCGCAACTTTGCCGTCACCCTCCCACTGAAATCACAGAATGCATTTCGCAAATAAATGGGTGCTCTGCTGCAGATAGACCAGTGCTATCTACTTGTAGCAGACTAATATACTCGGTCGAGGCAGACCGAGGTGTTCATGCTGATGTAATGCTAGTGTCGTCAAAACATGCTATGTCAGTGAACAGAGTAATCCAATGCGTCGAAAGTGGAATTGTGGCAAGAAGCTTCAGCTTCATGTTGCGCTATTTGCATATATACTGTGGGGCTGAAATAGAGAACAGAAGTTCCCGGTTCTTCATAGTTAGAGCTTTTAGGAATGCGAGAGAGAAAAAACAAATAAAAAAACCGGACATGGTTCACCATGCAATGCGAAGCAGTGATATAGGAGGTGTATGCGTCGCACTTTTGTCTAGCTTCGAAAGATATGTCAAGGCATCTATGTCAGGACGATTCACTCTCTATCGAACGCTTGTCATGCATGCATCTATACGCCCACAAAAATGGCATGATGAATACCAATGCACTGTCAAGAAGTCACGCAGCCGCAAGGATTAATACGCTCGCGCACAATGTCGCCAGGTCTCTGTGCAACACGCCCCGGTTTCTCCACACCCGTCTTCACCGTCTAGATCCTAATCTAGGACTTACCATTCCATCTGGTTTATCCAAATTTCAGAAAACCGTTCTGTGTCGCATGTGGCTTGGGGTGTCTCTTACGAACGCTTTTGCTTCAACTCGCACTGCGTACATTGCAATCTCATATTAACCAACCAAGACACTAAAATGTTTCCGAGGTGTATTCAGTCCAAAGTTCTCGGAACAAAGCTTGATTGCTTCTCTTCAAAAAAAAAAAAAGCACACTAAAAGCCCCGCACCGGTCTTCGTCCCACTGCGCCTAAGGTTTCTCTTCGAGAAAACTCTGGCGCCGTAGGGACCACATCTTCACCGGAAACATGTCAGCCACTCACGTGCTGCTCCTTCCAGACACGTCTTAGTCCACTGGCGGAAGGCACACACTGCATCACCTGCTTGGTCACTCACTGTATGACAAGACTCCATCCGCTGGCCGAAAACACTTATCTCCTGATCGCCACCCTCCACTGCTTGCTTATAGACGTTCGCCCTGGGTTCTCGAGGTTTCGCCTTTTCGTCGGCCGATCACTCAGCCAAAGCTGGGGCAAAAGGGGACATTCCTCTCGCAAGTTCCAATCACGGAGGCTGGATTGGAACCCGCTTATTCTCGAGCAGAAGACGAGAGTTCTAATCACTGTGCTATCCAGACACATTTGCACAGCATAGCACAGCCTTGTATATTATAGTATAAAAAGGTGGTGAGAAAGGGAAGGGAGCGTGAAAAGCAGAAATGCGATGAGAAGGAGGAGGAAGGAAATGAAAAAGAGAAAAAGCAAAATGTAGAACACAGTGAGAAAGAGAGATAGAGACTGAAGGAGAAAGAATCAAATAGGAAGAGCGTGAAATAGGGTGAAATAGAGGGAGAGGTAAAGAAAGGAAAGAATGGAAGGAAACAGGGACTGATTGATTGATTGATTGATATGTGGGGTTTAACGTCCGAAAACCACCATATGAATTTAAGAGACGCTGTAGTGGAGGGCTCAGAAGTTTCGACCACCTGGAGTTTTTTAACGTGCACCCCATTCTGAGCACACGGGTCTACAGCAATTCCGCCTCCAGCGGAAATGCAGCCGGCGCAGCCGGGATTTGATCCCGCGACCAGGGGGCCAGCAGCCGAGTACCTTAGCCACTAGACCATGGCGGTGGGGTAAGGAAACAGGGAGTAAGAGAAAAATATACAAAGGGACGAAAAAGGAGCAAGTATAAAAAGGGCAATAAAGAGAAAAAAATGTAGATAAATAAATGGCACTAAAAACAAATAAAAAACTACGATGAAGAGAGACGAAAGCAGTGGAGGAAGAAATAGGGAGGAAATTTGAAAAACATAGCAAAACAACAGAAGTCAGGGAAGCACAAGTGCCCATGAATTCCGTTTTTTTTCGCATGGCGCCTTCAGTGTATGCTCTGTGCATTATATTTGTCACTGTGATCATTATTGTTGTTACACTACCACTGCTAAAAAATGTTTCTCACCATTGAGGTGTATTGCGAAAGGGTATTATTCTAAACTTTATCCACTTTATATACAGGTAAGGAAAACACCCATTTGGTTAATCAGTCGCCCAGTTTAGTGCCCTTGATTGGACGCGTACAGCACCGGAGGACGGGTGGCATCGACGCTGCCACACCTCACATCACAGCCGCTGTTTCATTGCACGTGTGACCCATCCTCGGCATTTACGATTGGAAGCACGTCGGGTTGTACACCGGTGGGTCCTGTGGAGGCAGTGCACGCAACCTTCAAAGTGTCTAGCAACGTGGAGAATGCCCGAATACTGGAATCAAGAGTTGTGCCACTGTGGTATTCAGGAAGGAGCTCATAGCTACGGCTCTTCGCTACTGATGGTCCTATGCGTTTACGGATATTTTGAGGCACATCGAGGAATACTAAGCGTCCGGAATTAAGCAGAAGACATGTGGCACTGCTTCTGTCGGCCAGGAAGCAGGAGGCTCTTTCCGAACAGAGGAAAGAAACAGCCAATAGCTGTGTTTCATGTTGGTCACGCCTAGTGCTTGTGCCGTAACGAATGCCAACGCTAGCAAATAAGGAGTATACGCGGGAGGAAGTTTATTACACTTTCTCTTTAACAGTTAACTGTAGAATAAAATTAAGATAACGTGCTCTGAGATATAAAAGACACCCCACTCTAGTGTCTTAGACTGCCCTCACGACGTAAAAGTAAATGGATGAAAAAAAAGCACAGTCGTGTTTGAGCTATTAACTTGGTATTTGATGTTTGTCATTGTCCAGGGCCTAGCGTAAGACGCTGATAAACAAGAAAAATGCGGGATTCATTCGTGCGCACACAAGATGTGCGAACAATATGGTCATACACAGAGGAGAGGGCGTGTCACTGCGGGCTGCTGCTGGCCAATCGAATGGCATCTATGTTGCGCAACCGAATACCCGGAAGTCTTCGCGCCCTCTGTGAAAAAAACACGCGTATGCCGCTGCCCTTTCTTTACGACCGCTTCAACGTGTGCTTAGCCCGCAACGCCGCTGTCGTGATCACCGAAGGGAAACGAGATACAATAACATTGGGAAGATCACCTCCGGCAATAACCTGGAGATAACAAGGTGCCGGTCAGGCTCGGCCTTCCCGTCCTGTTAATGCCACAGCACTGTTTGTTTCTCAGCGTAGGGCGAAGACCATCCAGGAACTGAAATATACGCTTATCAAATGGAAGAACACGATGAAGAATATTAAGTGAAAATGTCCTCGTATATGATCTGTCTCTGTTTCTTTAAGGATACCAGTGCTGCACCGCATGCAAAGCCTCAAACACGTATCTTTTTTGTTGTCTTTCATCGAACGATGAAGCGTGAGAAGCAGAAAGCTTGCTTCACCGTCCACTATCATGACACCATCTTCTAGAAACTCAAATGGTCAACGAGAAAAAGAAGATACACAAACACGACTTTTTAGTTCTTTATTCTGTATACTCATTCCCCAGCGTATACGAAAAAAAAGATATATATGGTCAAAGACAAAACACCCCAAAAACAAAGAACAATGTGAGTGTAGGTGAAGTGAGTTACACAGATAAGCATGATTTAGAATAATATAACACCGAATTCAGCAACCGTACAGCAATATGGGGGCTTTAAATGCACGTCCGGTTGCTTACACACGACTATGAGCGCACCACAGTTCCAATTGTAACTGATCTGCGCGATGTGTGCAAGCTTGAACTCGTATACAGAACGTACTAATAAATTGACGAATATTAAGAAGGGTAGAAATGCAGCCTTGCCGATAAGATTTGGTAAGAATTTTGAGCGCTTAGCACGAGGACGAAAAAAAATTATGGCAGTTTCGCACCAGTGGCACCAAGCCTGAAACAAGTGTAGAACTGGGTGGCAAACGAACAAACACAAGACACATGCCCTGATAAGGTGTCTCTCACACACACAAAAAGTGTCCAGTGGGAGTGAAAATATTAACGACGTGGCCCGACCACAAACGCGCTATACGTAAATAATGCCAATGGCACATAATATATATATATATATATATATATATATATATATATATATATATATATATATATATATATATATATATTTAAGGCCTGCTCACTGCCGTCATGACGTCACTCGTTTTTACTGAGCGAGCGCGCGTAGGGAGGCTTTGAATCCACCCGTTGCAACATACAGTGTTCGCAGCAAGTTTTGCGTCCTTAACATTTTTATTCTGCCTGTACGGCCAAAAAAGACACTGATTTAAGCAATGAATAACGCTTGAAACCTTTTGAAAACTTACCTATGTGTCATTTCTTCCTCGAAAAGGGCAGCTTGTACGCTATCGAAGGTGTGGTCGATCTATAAGAGCAAAATTTGTTGGGTCAACAAAGTGACAAAATAAATAAAGTTAATGTTATTCATTCTTTCTTTATTTATACACACATGCACGCACGCATACACACTATCTAGAATATGAAGAGAAACTGTTCCTACCCCTTTGCAAAGTTTATGCAGTTTTATTTGTACTCTTTCGAACATTTGTCTTTATAGACACGTAGTTATTGAGGAGAGTATGCTGCCAGAAGTATGTTATTCAGCACAATAACAGGTTGGTGACCAATGCAAGAGAATAAAGAAATTTCTCGTTTCATAAAAATACCTTGGGAGCGACACAACGAGCAGCGTTTTTTTTCTTTTGCTCTACGCCTTCTCGCAGTGGCGCGTAGTCGCGCATACAACTCAGAGCCTGAGAAAAATGTTAGTTCTGGGTCTATAACAAACTGCGTAACCCCCGTGTGAACTTCTACTGCACTGCCACTTCTTACATTGGTATATTTGGCAGTGGTTCTTAAATATTCCAGCTTGCAGTAAAGCTCGCACACCTGAAAATCATTTAAACAAAGCGCTTTAACTTGAGCGTCGACACACATCTAAAGTTCCAGGAAACGTATTAGGTGAAGGGGCTGCCAAGACTGGTGCAAATTTAAAATACCGCAATAAAGTAGTTGGAACATCGGCAAGAAAATACTATGCACCAAACCGATGCATTGAGCAATGCAACAGCATTTGCTCTATTTTTTTTTCAACCAAGTGAACAGATGCAATACAAGATGTTCGCTGCGGAAATCACCAATAGCAAAATGTTTACTGACCCTGAAGAGAAAACGCCTGGTCTGAAAACGTACTGCTACGCGCGTTTATTATTTTAATGCCAGGGTACGCTAACAACTCAGAATCACACATGACGCCTTCATTTAGAAAAGAAATATGTAGGACGAACACACGTATACCTTCGGGTCACGAAGAAAACGGATGTTGACGCCAGCTTGACCAACCACACGCTGCCATTTTGTTCTTCGGTTGTCCTTAGGAATTAAACGATAACACTCGCAAGTTTGGTTCATTTGCCAGGACAATTTGCCACGCAGTATCGCCCAGTTCAGATTTGCAGCCGTACAGACTGCCAATATCCAGTGCACAAAGCCGCATCACATATCCACGCTGCAGTTATTCACGGACACAGAAAAACACGGTCTTCTCGAGTCGCCAAAGAGCATACCGGCATGCCACGAAAACGTTCGTGAGGCTTGGCAATCCATGTTTGTCAAACAACGACAGCAAATGTAGGCACGTCTGTGGAGCAAAACGTATCTGTATAAACGGAGTGACGTCAGAGCCCGCTCAAGAAACAGTGAGCAGGCCTAAATATCTAGGTGGCGTTGATAATACACATGATGACGCTGAATGACGTATATGCACAGGAATCTCTTCCAGCAGCCGGGCTATCTATGACAGAGTGGTGCATATTGGTAAGCTGTTCCATAGTTATCAACACAATCAAAAAGTATTATATTAAAGGAAAAAAACGAATGTTCACCATATAATTTAGTGAAGCACTAATCGGGGTGCCCCAAGAGCAAACAGATATTTCTGCCACGGTTTCTCGGTTGTGCTGGGACGTCACTTGTATTGGGCCCAGCTTGGTCGTGTATGCTGTCACCAACGCCTCGTTGCGTCGGTTCATAGCTATTTAACCCATCACAAAGAACTTTTAGCTGTGATCGTGTCGTAGCGCTTTCTATCAGTCAGCGTTCCTCACAGCTCTTAACTCGTTTACATGACATATGAAGGAAGCTTTCATAAAATGCAGCTCTTACATCTGTAACACAACGAATACATTATATTAGTATGTGAGCTTCGTCAATGATCTGAGCATTGCTCCACCTGCGATACCAGTGCGACAATCAGGTCATAAATGATGGATGATGAAGAAATTGTGCTGGGGGAAAAATAGTGACTAAAGGGACACTAAACAGAAAGAAAAACTTAGTTTAGATAGAATAACTGTGCTCTGACAAGTGTATTGTCACACTTTTCACTATTGTAAGTGCATGACCAGCGGAGAAAATCAATAGTGAAGTTCAATTTTTTTTAATTGCACGCGAAAATATCTGTGCAGGACGTCAAAACATTCAAACTGTATTTTTGGCATCTTCGGAACAATGACTTCATGAAATTTTGTGTCAAACTTCGTATTCTAGGTTTATGGCACGCACAGATGATAATGTAATTATTTTTTATTTATTAATCCTGATGCAGCTACTTGAATGGATCAGTAAATGGTCCTCTTCACTGAATTCAAATGTAGTCGATGAAATTGATCTCTCTTTCTAACAGGATATCTCGTGGGTGAACAAATGAGTCTTTCTAATCTTATAATTTATTGATATAAAGAGTGAGATGAAGAAAATTCCAAGGATCTGGTCCCTATGTACACACCGACTGTACGCATTGTGTCGCCAAATCAATTATTAGGGACCAGCTTTCCTAGCTACCCATTGTCGGTAAGCCATTGTGTACGATCTATTTTAAGACCAGAAATTACTCAGATTCTCGATGATTTAAATTCCAAAGTCCAAAGTTATTTCATGCCAGTCGCATGTGTTTAAAATTAGCATGCACGCAGTGCCGCCAAACGTGATAACATCACTGAAGAGTCACCTACTGTGTTTTTAATCATTTTATGCATTGTAGAAGCTTAAAATAAACTATTTAGACTTCATAGGCTAAATATATTGATATAGTAACTTCCCAAAAGTTGTCTTATATACAACTACTTGAGTGAAATTAAAGGCATCGTGCCGCAAGTGTATTATGTGGCACTTTTGTTGTGCACAAAGCACGTAGCTTTTCGCCATGAATTACAAGAGGTAAATGACTCTATTTGTCACATGTTATTATGGCGAGAAGTTACGTTTTCTATGCACAACAAGCGTACCCTCATTGCACACTTGTGCCAAGATTTCTTTCATTTTAAAGGGTTTCTGGCACAAAATTTCGTTGTTGAGATTGGCTGCGGGGTCGATTCTCGTGAACATTCGTATATCACCAGCAAAATGTTAACAGCGAATACCTTGAAAGGTATATTAAATTACATTTGAAGTTTTTTGAGTGCTCGACTACATTGTGCCATTGACATCCTCGAAGGGGACCCTTTAGAGACCCTTTACTTTCCTCCTGTCACCACGCTAAAAACAAGTTATGATGACGTTATATCCGCCATTTGTCTTTTGCCGCGTTTGTTTCCGCAGTTTATACTTCTCGGCAGCTGGATGCGAGTGCATGGTCGTGGCACAGAGTTCGAAGGTTTTGTGTTTGGCAACACTTCAGCCCGGTTCCTATTCGAAAGTAATTATTGGTGCGGACTGTGCAAAAGTGTGTCACATTTCTGTGTGTTCACGTGATCAAGAGCTGCACACGCTAGGTGGCGACAGTTGCACCCAGTGGCTTCTCGTTTTTGAAGCTCTTTCCAACCGAAACTGAAACGGGTCGATAATGAGGGGCCTCTAGTTAATTATCTGTGGCATGCTGCAGCAAATGATGTGTCGTGTCATGAATTCACAGGCCCTCAGCGACACATTGCAGCAGGAAAACACGAGGCCGAAGTTTTTGCGTCAGTACCCCTCTAAATAGGACGAATTTTGGGAGGTTCCTACGATATATTAAGCTTATAACCTCTAAAAAATTTACTTCAAGCTTCTACAATACATAAAAAGTTTCGAAACACAGTAAGTGGTTCTTCAGTTATGTGCTGTCACGTTTAGCTTCGCTGAGTGCACGCTAGAGAAAACAGGCGACATTTGGTGCCAAAATTGAGAAAACGTGCGTTATGTTTTGTACTGTCTTTGACATATAAATATATTTTTAAAAATGTCACGTAAAATAATAAATAATAATGATTATTGATACTCAATTCACGAAGCGATAACGCAGCATTTTTATTTTACCCGGAGAAAGGCAGCGTGATTCACGTGACATGGTTTTTGTGGGCTCGCATCTGTTTCATCAACCAGACACATTGGTTGTTTCACGAAATGGTACGTAAACATTGAAAATCGAGGGAAATGCGATATTTAGTTGCTGCCTTCCCAATTACCTCTTCTGTAGCAGGAGGCATGTTAAGATGAGTAAAGGCATTATTTGGGACTGAAATTGAAGAAATTAACTTAAATATATTTTAACTTCGTTGAGACAGGTAATTGGCTGAAATGATTTTTTCACGTGAAGAGACCTTTGCTGTTTCTAGATTTTGAAAAAAAAAAGCGGCCTCTAGTAATCACTGCAGCGTAATGGAATTCGATGAATCTCACCGGTGAGTTTGAAACCACGTCAATGAGCGCAACTATATAGCAGACAACCTTAGTGATGCCACTCTCCACTACAATGGTGGCAGGAGCGTTAGGTATGCATTAGTTCACGCACGCGAGTTACAGGGCGACCCTCCCAAGTGTAGCCTGCCCATCCACAAAACGGAATCGGTGGATGGTTCATATAACGATACCAAATCATTCTCGACGTCTCGGAAGGACATTGATTAATTGATATGTGGGGCTTATCGTGATATGTGGGGTTTAAGGAGATGGGACACGCGCTGCATTGCGTATAGATTTCCTTGGTGAACTTGGTCGAATTTGTTGGCTGTCTCTAATTTTAGTACTCCGCAATAATCAATAGAGGCCAAAGTTTTGAAGTCTCAGAGTGGCACTGGGCTCGTCGCATGAAAGACTTTGCCATTTATTGCGACCTCCGATCTCCACAAATAAAAAAAAAGCTAAAGATCTCTATTTATTTAACTACAGTTCGAAAAAATGGTATTGGCCATCCTAAGATGCTTGCCGCTGTGAAAATACGAATATGAAGGCAGCGAGCAAGTTTCTCGTTTCCCTTAACTTAAAGGATCTTCGGACACACTTTTTTGAAAAACCACCTTCACCGAAAAAGTCAGTATGGGATGAAATGAGTGTATGAAAAAATAAATGACAAGAATTAGCATCAAGACCATGACACGCTTGTCATGTACGGCATGGTTTACATGACGTGGTCCTGTTACACTCGTGACCGTCTCATAATTTTATATATGTGGAAATCTATCTTGCGCAACATGAGTGTATGGCCAACATAAAGACAGGCCATAAATTTAATGCCATGACATGTATGTCATAAACGGCATGATTTACTTGCCATGGTCGTAGTATGCTCGCGGCCTCTTCCTTAACTTGGTATACCATAGCGAAATCGGTACTACTTGACATGTGGAGTTTAACTCCCTAAAACCACCATATGAGTATGAGAGACGCCGTAGTGGAGCGCACCAGAAATTTCGGCCACCTCTGGTTCTTTGACGTGCACGTTAAAGAACCCCAGGTGGTCTAAATTTCCGGAGCCCTCCACTACGGCGTCTCTCATAATCAAATGGTGGTTTTGGGACGTTAAACCCCACATATCAATTGACGTGCACCCAAATCTGAGCACACTGGCCTGCAACATTTTCGCCCACATCAAAAATGCAGCCGCCGCAGCCGGGATTTGATCCCGCAACCTGCGGTTCAGCAGCCGAGTACCATAGCCACCAGACCACCGGGGTTGGGCCGAACACAAATAACAGGTCATGCATTGTATATACATTTGACTGGCATGATGTTCACCAGATTGTACTTGCACACATGAATAACATGAATTTCTTGGTGTGTCTCAAAGCCAAACAGTGCTGTGCATGCAGCTCCTCACTGACTCCTTCGCATTGTATAGGTTCCCACAGTGGACAGGAGCTGCCAGCTTCCCCCCTCCCCCCCTAGTTACGCGACGTGGGCTCACCCTATGCTAATAAATAGGCATGTACAAATATTCAAGCGCTTAAAGTTTCCTTCCGCGCAAATTTAAAATTTAGAAATCTCGATGTATCGGAAATTTTCACGTGTACAGGCACGTGTACAGGTGCTTAAACAATAAACAACCACATGTACAGGCATAAAAAGGTAACTTGGCTGCAGTGTATTGCCGCTATGACGTGAAGTAACCTTTAAAATAACCTTCGTGCTGCCGCGAAGCTACACATCATGGAGATGTGCGCATATTAAAGGAGTAATCTTTTTTTATTTAACAAAATATATCTTACAACCCGTGACTTCAAAACCTTGTCTGATCGATCACTCAATGGCTAAATGTTTGGAAACGTTCTTATTGCAGCCAGTTGCAGCTTCGCTTTCAGAGAGCACTGAAAAAGACTAGATGCAGCGTCTTTTTTTTTTAGATGTCAAACAGGTTATGGCGCCGTTAAATCCTGTGGTGTTTGATGTGACCACCGATAGTGCGCATGTGAAACAGCTCGCACAAGCCCTGTCAGAACGCACTGACGCGCTTGTGCGTTCTAGCCTGCGTAAGGGGCTGGGTAAGACGCTGTGGCTCCCCCCCCCCCCTTATACTTTCTAGGCAATCACGTGACGGCGCTGGGAAACAAGATTCTGCAGACGCGCAATGAGCCAACGGGTTATAATTTAGTCAAAACGCGCTGTAACGCGCTAGCGCGTTCGTGTTTACGTGATTAGCTGTGAAGAGGCTGTGACTTCTCTCTCTTACATTCTTTCGGCAATCACGTCATGGCGTCAGATAACGAGATTCTGTAGACGCGCGATGAGCCCACGTGCTCCCGCATTGCATGGCGATGAACTCTAGTGGCGTGCGTCAACAAGGGTTCGGGACCGGTAACAGCAACATAAGCAACAGTGAATTCCTGATGTGTTCCATTTGCAAGGACGCGTCAACGTCGGGCAAGGTGCCCGTGATGAATGGAACTCAGTCTATCCATGAGCTGTTTCACATGCTACTCATGGTTCTATTTTGTGGGATATGATTTTTCTGCTGTTTGTTTTTTTTGTAAACGGCACTGGTCACGTGAGCCCGCATGACGTTGATGCAGTTGCTTCTACCTTGCCACAGGAGCATTTGCGAGGCCGTAAGCGATCTTCTGCTAGAAACGAGACGAATTGAGTTAGTTAATCGAAATTAGGCATATATCAAAAAATTCGTCATTTTTTATTTATTAAAATGTATTGATTTCGAAGGTTATCAAAATCAAGCATACTTATTAAAAACATTAGTTTTTTTCTAACATAGTCTAAAAATATTTTCAAAACTATCGATTGCTTCACACTTTGAAATTAGGAAGAAATTCTTTTATATATAGCAAGGTGCCGGCAGTTTCATAGTCTATCCCCCATGATGAGTTGCGCCAGTATAGAAGGGGGCGAGCAAGCAAGAAAGCCTTCGCTACCAGTGGCATCGCGTGCACGTTTGCACCACGTTGACAACTGCGGGGAGATACACCCAATGATCATGACGGTCAACACAAACTAGTGGCGTGCATCGTCGTTACTGGTTTACAATAAAACTAAGCTGATTTCAACGTTAGTTCATACGCATATGGGTGGTGCTAACCTTAAAATTAATTTAAAGTATGTTATAGGATACATTAGCTCTTGATATTTTGTGGACAATGTGCTATATACGCAAATTTCTTGTGCTATCTACGCAAATGTGACCTTCAAAATGTCTGACGGTACTGTGATAATAAGTCCCAGATTTAGTGGTTTTGAAAGAGTTCAATTGGAATATATGGGCTAATCACGGTAAATGATGAAGTGCAGCGTGTTTTTTTTTGCCTATAACTTGCACTTTAATTACAAGGTACCGAATAAAAATGCTTGAGTATGATTCGCGGTAATAACTGATTTATTGTTATAGACCCATTCCATGTTTGTAAACACAGGTAGGCCGATGTCGACATTACGAGTAAAATTATGACGACGTCCACACGTAATTTCCGCCATAAGCGCTGAGGGCTGCAATGTGCGCCAACAAACAAAACTAAGTTTTGAGACACGACTCACATCCAACTGTGACGCAGTTCATCGGCATACCATTTTTTTTTCTCATTGCTTGGCTGAGAACACCACATGCACTATTGAAAACCCAGCAGACACTGCGGTAGGCAGAGCGTCTTTTGCCTACCAAGACAGAGCCACCATATTTTCGTTACGTAAGTCCGGTGTAACTTGTCTATATGCGGGCGACGCTGTCTTCATATCTCTCAGCACTAATTTTTCTATAATAATCTTCAGTATGTCTCTGTATTACTCCTAATATCACTAATAATAAAAACTAACTGAACACGGTGGAAGTTACCTTTTCGTCTACTTTTTTATCTTCCCATTTACATTACAATTACTTTGAAAAATATTTCCGTGGCATCATTGACTGTTCTGAATAATGTTCAGCCCTAAACTGTAACTTTTGTGGTATACTTGCAGCGAAGCATCACTGGTTCGTTATAACAGGTGTGTGATAAGCGGGGCAGCAGAAGTAAGGCAGTTTGCCAGAGAATTCCGAAGTAAAAAAATTCTAGCGCAAAGCAACACACGGACATACAAAGATTACGGAAATTTCCGTGTGTCGCTTCGGGTTAGACTACTTTTTTTTCCTTCCGGACTCATGAACTACCTAGCCCGAGAAAACGTTTTGCTGCATCAGGGAATGTGTGCTGGCTATCAGTTATCGGGACGCACAGTTTGCATGCAGGCTCGTGGAGGGAACGGTGAGCAGGCCTATCAAGTTCGTTTTTACACCCCAAAAACAAAACGGGTTTAGATCTTAAAAAGGGCAGTTTCGGTGAGTTGGTACAATCAAACCGCCATGACAGTTTTCGTGCAGTGAACTGCAACCGTCAGTAGAGAGCCGGTTTTAAATCTTGTGCGCTACTTGAGCTGCTAACAAAAGCCAAACTTCGGTTTTGCATCAAAATATGTGAGTGATAGAAGTCTGGAAATGTACTCACCCCAGGAATGAATCCATTTTCTTTTTGCAAATAAGGAACAATATATATATATATATATATATATATATATATATATATATATATATATATATATATATATATATATATATATATATATATATATATATATATATATATATATTGCTAGCAAGTTTCATGTATTTATCGCCTCATGATAACACAGTATACCGCACTTTTGATCACTACACCGCTAACTAAAGCGAGACGGCTGCGGTCGTTTATGCCGTGCTGACTCTGCGGCATTGCCAGGATATGATCGGTAATTGGACGAAAAGCGAGGTCGACATAGAGCGACGAGTCGGAAAACGACGGGCGCCGTTCTCATCGCGGCGCTTAATGTCGGTCAGATCAAGCGACGCGTCTCACGCCGAGTCCACGAGCTATACTGGCTCACATAATCGTCGAACCACCGTGAGCAGCATTTCCAGGATTAACACTACGAATGTTCGGCAGACCACTTCTGACGAGCTCATGTGCGTGCCACTCAGCTGCGTCTAGTGCTCGCAAAAATGCGGTAATATCGCGCAACCACGTACGCCTGCCTAGGAACGGAGAAAATGACATTTTCGCTGCGTGGTAGTGACAGTGTCGGCCACCTACACGCGTCATAGTAGTCTGCATTCGTGCAAGTTCGCGCGGGAAGCGGACGTTGTTTTCGCCAAAAGAAGAACGCAATGGGAAGCACGTTCCTATCTGAGTCGACGGTGGGTGCTCGATGGCTCGGGGCAACGTAAATGGAGATTGTTTCGTGGTCGTACCGTAGTCCGTTGCCTCTGGGCTTGACGCGAGAAGGTGTTCTTCGCTGAACCTCGCTGGGTCCGCAAGAAGCGCATGCGTGGTCGAGCAGCTGCGGCTTCCGCACGGGTGGCCGCAAAGAACGTTTTCGCACACCGCAACGCTGGCAGTTTTTTTCGTAATCAATCAATAAGAAAAATCACGCGAAGGGGATCGCTTTTGATTGCTTGTTTCTGGTATAGTTACGCTGTTTCTGTATAAGTATCCACGTCAGAGGGCCCTTAGCTGAATGCTGCGAATTAGTGCAAGTTTTGCAGAAACTGCGTCACGCGGACTTGATTCTGATGTAGCAGGAAAGAGTCGGTGTCTTTCTCGCTCTATACGGGGAGAGGGAGGATCACTGTCGAAGCATTCAACATGCCTAAGTATACAGAACTTAATGAGACATTGTTCTTCTGAAAAAAAAAAACGAGAGCAAAACTGAATAGCTCTCTTTTATTGTCCTGAAACAGCGCGCACCACAAAATGTCTTATGAGCATATATTTTCTAGCTAATTAGATAACTTATGAAAAGTCTTTAAGTCGACTTACTTCAACTATGCTTGACGTGATTCCCCGCATCCTATTTAATGAATGATAACAATATAGATTCATTCAACTTGCGTAATTTAGTAATTTTCGTGACACACACACACATACATACACACACACAAATAAATATATACATAAGGACAATCCGGCTTGAATGATTGGACAGGGAGACGCCAGAAGACACCAGCAAGTGCAAGTTTTGCCTGCACTCCTCAAACAGTTAGTTCCTCAGCTAAAAATGTAAAGCCGGAAATTTTCTCCTGGCATACGTACTAGATGAAATATTTTCTTGCATTACTTGTTGAAAGATGGTAACCGAAGAATACGAATTGATTAATTGATTGAATCTTTATTTAGGTCCTGAGAACACGCAGGGGAGACCCAGTGCCACCCGGCTAATCCCACATAGGGACTGTCAAATCATCGAGTCAAGCCGAGCTTGGCGGCCCGTTCGCGGGCACTCTGGACGGCCAGGGTTTGATCGTTAAGTTCGGGGCTGCGGAAGCGTGCGGTCCACCTGTCCTCACTGAAGGCGAAGCCGATGGCTTCACATTCAAACAACACATCGTTGAATATTGCTAACAGTCCACAGGCGGGGCAATCTGCTCTTGGATACCATTCAGGGTACATGGTATGAAGAAACGCAGGGTTAGGATACGCACTGGCTTGCAATAGTCTAAGGGTAGCTTCCTACGCCTTGCACAAGGCAGGGAGTGGGAGGGGGAATGCCCGTTTTGACAGATAGAAGTGCTTTGTTATTTCGTTGAACGTCAGTAAGGGTTCCCAGCGAGGCAGAGGGACTGCTGAGGCGGTGCGGTCAGTGCGTCCTCGCGTGGCCTCGTGTGCACCCTCGTTAGGGTTAGAGGTAGAGCCTCAAACGACTGCAGGTGAGTGGGTAACCAAGTGAGAGAATGGGGCGTGATACTCATCACGCTTTGGAGAATGCGGAGTGCCTGAGGAGCTATCATCCCGATTTGGCAGGCCTTTATAGCCGCTTTGGAGTCGCTGTATATTGACTCTCTGCGACTATCTAACATAGCCAGCACGATTGCAACCTGTTCGGTTATCATGAACTTAGATGTGCGTACCGTGGCGGAGCAAGTGAGCCTGGAATTTGAGTCTACAATGAAAACAGCGAATGCCTCTTGTAGGACATACGGTGCAGCATCCACAAAGCTTGCATCAGTGGGGTTGCTACAGACGTGCTCGAGTAGAGCTCTACCCCTGACCTATACGTCGACCGACGTTGCTCGCAGGATGCATATTGCGGAGAATGGGTGTGATGTGCAGTTGAGACCTGATGTCTCTGGGAATGTGCATGGAATTGGGGCATTGGTTTATATAGTTGAGGCCCAAATCATCGAGTATCTTGCGGCCCAATTTGGTTCCGGAAAGCCTGAGCAGCTGTGAGTGCTCTTGCGCCTCGATTATCTCTTCGAGTGTATTGTGAACACCAAGCTTGAAAACGTTTTCAGTGCGAGTGCTTACAGGCACGCAGAGGGCGAGCTTTAAGACTTTTCTTATGAGGGAATTGAGCTTACTCTTCTCTGCAACATGGCAATTATGCATGGCCGAGTACGAAAGGTGGCAGAGCACAAACGCATATACTATGCGGATGAGATGGTCTTCGTTGATTCCCCGGTGTCTGTTCGTAATCCTCCGGATGAGGCCGAGATGAATTTTTGTCTTGGTAGTGACTTGTCTGACTGCAGCTCCGTTAGCACCGTTAGATTTGATGTACATGCCCAATATTAGGAGTGAAACCACTCTAGGCACTGGGGACCCGTCACCAGGGAAAAGCCATATTTCACTTTGAGACGCAGGTTTCCAGTCGCGGTGGCCGCCGCATCGGGGTCTTTTCTTGCAGAGCAGAAGTACAGATTTCAATGGGGAGCACCTAAGATCGGTTGGATGGAGGACACGTTCGGTCACATCGAGTGCGCGCTGCATGGTTTTCTCAACTTGACTATCGCTCCCGCTGGTGCACCAGATGGTTATATCATCTGTATAGATGGCATGATCGATTCCTTGAACCTTCGTGAGTTCCTTGGAAAGCTCGATCAACACGATGTTAAATAATGTTGGAGAAATAACTGAGCCCTGAGACATGCCGCTCGGACCGAGGTTGATCTCTCGTGAGAAATACCGTTCGATCTTGAGCTTAGTAGTTCTCTGGCTAAGAAGGGATCTCACATAGTCGTAGACCCTCTTCCTTAGCCCTAGGCTGGCAATAGACTGGAGAATGAATTCGTGAGAAATGTTTTCGAAAACCTTCTCCAGGTCTAATCCAAGGAACGCTCTGGTATCTGCCGTGCTCTGGGCAATAATCTGAGGCTTTATGAGCTTCATGGCTTCCTGTGTCGAGCGGTCAGTTCTGAAACCAATCATATTGTGGGTGTACATGTCATTGGTCACGAGATGCACCTTGAGTCGGTTCAGCAGGACATGCTATGTGACCTTACCGACACAAGAAGTTAAGGAAATCGGTCTTAGACTATCTATTCCTGGTGCTTTACCAGGTTTCGGGATTAGTACCATGTAGGCCATCTTCCACTGTGCGGGGACCTCCCCACGGCGCCACACCTCATTAATCTTTTCCGAGAGGAAAAAAAAATTAATGGGGTGGAACTTCCCGTTAATGTCAGCAAATTTGCCATTACATTAAGGCGAAACGTATACAACTACTGCATACTGCCAGTTGCGACAAATGGGGCTGAAACATGGAGATTATCAAAACAACTAGAGCAAAAGCTGAGAACCGCGCATTGTGCAATGGAACATAGGATGATAGTAACAACATAGAGATTGGAGAATGGCAGAATGGGTAAGAGAACAGGGAGGAGTTGCAGATATTATAGCTGACATCAAGTGAAAAAAAAAAGATTTGGGCTTGTCACGTTATGTATAGAATGCACAACCGCTGGGCAGCAAGAGGAACATAATGATAGAGTCTGTCAATTGAAGGACTCTCAGAATGACTTTCCAGTGGTCGGAAAACGCAGTCGGGGAAGGCAAAGAGTTGGATAGAGTGACGAAATTAGGAAGTTCGCAGGGATAAAATGAAATTAGCTGACACAGGATAGGGTAAACTGGAGAACATTGGGAGATGCCTTCGTTCTGCAGGGGACTAACGCAGGCTGAAAATGATGATGATGAGGGGATCACCTCGGCTTTCGTTGTGAAACGTTTGGCTACCAATGTTCACGTAACCACTCTAATTAAAAAAAGGTTATTGGCTTGCTCTTTGCCATCCGTTTTTGAGAATGAGTTAAAAAAATCGCATACAATTCTCTATGCTATGGAGTTCTAGGCATTCTCAGCATCTACCTACCTACCTCGACATCTGCATGGAACGGACCTTTCTATATGGGCTGATTATACAAACTCGCTTAGTTGCCGGAACCAAGTTTTGAAATCTCACTTTTCTAAATAAAGAGCAAGTGCGACGACTATTTTATGTAGAACAAAATATTTCAAGATGCTCAATTCTCAATATTATCCGCGATGTGAGCAGAATTAACGCTCAAAATAAAGCGAACTCATCTTCCAAACCCAAATATCACGACAGAGATGTTCTGGCGTGTCAAGTTTCAGCATTCCCCCTCCTCTCATTTCTATATTTTTATTAATAGATAATGCGTGTCATAATTTACACGTTATGCTCTGTCACTTTTTTCGGCATGCAGTCATGTCATACCATACCAGCTTTGTAACATGTCATGTGAAGGAAACCACCACAAGACTTGCAAGACCATAAAATGTAAATCATGACATTCATGCCATATTTGTCGTGATTTTCATGTTATGACTTGTCCCTTATGCTCGCCACACAGTCATGTTATGCCAGACCAATTTTGTTACCAATATCATTATCGAAACGGGCAGGAGAGCTAAAAGTCGTAGGCGGCTAGATAGATAGATAGACAGATAGATAGATAGATAGATAGGTAGATAGATAGATAGATAGATAAGCTCAAAGTCACCGAAATTCGCTGAGAAACGCTTCGCATTTAAAATGCGTTTGCAGTTTTACTTACTAGACGGCGCCACCGTCCATGTACCGTATCAACATTCGGGATTGGGGCCGTGCCACAAGCGGCCGATTCCGCCGGCTTGCATGCACCTTGTCATCAAGGTTTTTTGTTGCCATGTGCCAACAACTTGACTTTAAGTGACAGTCTCTTACTGCGATGTAAAAGAGGTCCACGAAACTGAAAAAAAAATGTCAGGGTTTATTGCAGCATGCAGCGGCGAGTGCGAGCGTACATTACCCAAAATCAGAGTATCGTTGCATCATGGTGGTACCCGAGCGGCTATAGGCTTTAGTGCATGGGCCCCATGGGCACCTTTTCCTTCAGAGTGTACATTAACTATATGGGCGCCAGCAAGTGCGCGCGCGAAGGGAGCGCTGGGCGGAGAGCGGAGGGAGTTGCGTATACGCTTAGCGCGTGTGCAACGAGTAACGTCACCCTTTTCCTTACCCTCCGGCCGTGGAAGCTTAGCCAGCGCTTCCTCATATTCTGTCTATGCCAGCCAGATGCACCCGATCCAGCTGTTCACCATTCTCTCCCCTAGCTCTTTCCTGTTGTCGCCAATCACCCAGGCTTCGTCTGTGCTCTGCGGTCACGGGGGAAGAGAGCCCTTCACGCGGTGCCTCATGACGGGAATAATTTAATTTTTTGGTGAGTTCTGCACAGATCCGTGGGACGGCGTCTCGCATTCCTCGTTATCACAACGTTGGCGGTCACGCTGTCTCCGTGAGGGAAACGGTGTTTTGAAATAGTGTGTCATCGTTTTTGGCGGTATGCGGGCAGCCAATGGGAACGCGTGACGTCGAGGCCACTGCATAGAGTAACATAAAAATTACAAGAATAGTCACTCGGGTAAAAAGGGGCTGAGCCATAGAGTTTCTCAAAATTAACTAGAGGGCACTCTGGCGCTGTGATCGTTCAGCGACCATGGGAATGACGGGTAGTACACACATTTGCCTAGTCTTCGTACTTGCGGGCGGCGTATCGTACTTGCGACTTCGTTTATTGCTGTGTCAGTTTGTTTTGAAATAAAAATTGAATGCTTTTGAACTTCGTGAGCCAATTTAGAAAGTAAGTCTAAAAAAATAAAATGGTGAAGCGCAACCGCTGAACATTTGCTAATACTTGTTTCGTAAGAAAACAGCTCCAAGCCACACGAACACACACAAAGCCAAAGGCAGGCCAGAAGTACGAATATTAGACAAATGTGTGTACTACCCATCATACCCATGCTTGCTGAAGCGCCGTGCGTTGCAGCTCCCATAGACACTAGCGCCAGAGTTCCCTCTAGTAAGTATTGTGGGAAACTCTATGGGCTACAGCCGTATGACGACAACACATCACTCACTGCTTCAATCTAACACGCGTACTAGCTCTCCATTACAGTATCTTTTTTTAGTGCATTACACGTCTACGTTTTTATGCGTATGTGATAGTTGCCTAAATCCGTCTTTATTGTCTGCGATTGTACGGTGCGATAACGTCAGGCTAGGATCAGGCATGAATGCGAGAGAAGTGCACATGGCGTTGCACGACGGCAACGCTGTCACGCTCCGTGTTCATGAGCATTTACAGCACTTAAGAAGTACTAGCAGAAGCAGGGAGATGCCATAAAAGATATGCGATAACGTGGTCGGCATGCGTCGTCGTCCTCGCTTGTTTCGTCTGCCTCTCAGCTTGGCTACCGCTATGTACGAACGCCATCAATACTATGTTGAGTGCGAATTGCATTTGTCATTGAAGCCTTAACCTAACGCTTCTGGCATTGTGCTGTTTGGCGCAGAGATCTTTGTGCTCTTCACTTCGCGTACTGTTTCCGTGGATACATGAAAGACAACTGTTTGGCATGCTTCAGAGCACGTTTGCAAGAAAATGTTTTTCTTGGCTCAAGAAATTGAGTCGATGTCCACGTACGGTTAGGTTTTCTTTGTGCTGCTACGTGTATTCTAATTCACTGCATGAGTGAGATTTTGTGAAAAGGGCAGCTATGCTCAGTATCGTTATCTGTGCCGTCCGCAAATCGCTTGAAGCTCTAAAGAGCGCAATATGAGAGAAGTGGTGAATCTAGAAAACATGTTTGCTAGCTAAAGCTAGGACGTAATTTTTGACTAAGCACTCCTGCCTCGTTAGCGGCTTGCGTGACACCTCAATCTGCTTTGTTTTTGCGGCGGCAACTGCTTGTGGCTGTTTTTCTCGATGGAGCTATGCAAAGTATGTAGTAGAAAGTTAGAGCGAGGGTTGTGCATTTATTGTAGTTTTATTCTACTGCGGTTCTTGTTATATGGCTGCCTATGTATTTATTTCTTGTGTCTATATATAATCATGATATGGCAGGTGTACTTTCACGTATCGCAGTGCGATGAACCTCTGTTTGTGCCTGCGTTTATAAAACAATAACAAAGTGGGCTTGTGCTTACCAAGAATATCACTTGAAAATAAAAGTTTTCGCTCCTCCAATGATTCTCTTCTTTTAAATAGAATGTGTACATAGTCGCACATTGCCATCGTGTGCTTGCCACTCTAGCGGTGCAACTTACCCAAAACTCATCGATGCATGCAAACGACGCGTTAAAAAAAAGTCACAGCTTTGCCGCAAAGGCGAAGCAATGAACGTGATAGCAACAAATTGGAAGGTCACACGCAGAATGGAAAGAAGATCGAAACGTGCCACGCGTTTCTCATGCACAAATAATACACGAAACGTTCTCACAGGTACAGATGAACGCGAATAAGCGTCTCAGTTGTTACTTCACTGTGTCTTGAAAGCGCGCTCTTTTCGTAAACGGAGACTTTGCAACGATTGCAGTGACATTTTTGCGCTTGGTAACTACAACAAAATTGTTCCCGTGAAAGCTTAAAGACAACCAAAACAGAAGATGCTCCTAATCGCGAAATAAGGGAGTTCCAGTGTGCGTTATGGGGCTTTACAACAACTCACTCCTCTCCGCGAGGCAAAGTATGCGTGGGAGATGAAGGCGCGCGCCGTCGCGCGCTCATTGCGCCATATTGCTGTTACTTCTGAAAGCACGATAGTTCCCCTCCGAGATAACCATCATCAGTGGTAAGTGGTAGATATAAATAGCTTCCCGTTTGCACGTTGCAAGACGTGCACCTCGGTGGATCAGTGGCTGAGTAGTAACGCCTCGCCGACACGACGTTGGAGTTCCAAGTTCGATTCTGCGCACTGCTGTTTTTTTTGGATTCATTTCTCTCTTGGGTTTTTATGCATACATATACGTATACATATACGGTGAGTGACGGCGACGCTGGTGGCAAAAGCCATTTGACAGTGTCCATTTATTCGCTATTGCAAAAAAATAATTAAAGTATGGCCTCAGCGACGAGCACGCACGTAGAAGTGGTTTCGGAGGCTGTATAATATTCCTAGCCATTACAAAATGTCCTTCGAGACAGTCTTTTCTGCAGGGTACCTTCTCTGAGTCTGCAAAGTTTCCCCACGCCAATTTGGTGCGCTGCTGACCGAACCAGCCGCAAGGCCCATGGAAGAGTCCCCTCTCAACCTTTCAGATTACTCTATGACCGCTGCATAAGTAGCGCTGTGAGCTGGTGGCCACATTGCTTTAAGTTACAAAGAAGGGGCACGAAGGAAAAAAATCTGACAGACGTACGGTACTGGAGAAGGACACACGTCTATCACGCGTTTCCGTGGGAAAGCGCTCGGTAGCACGCGTGATGCAAGCAGCCCTACCCCTCCTGTGGCGTCGCATGAGCTAAGACAACTCTCTGAAATAGGCCTGAAGAGCGCGCGTTTGCATGGGCATTGCATGAAACAAAGGAGGCGTTGGCTTAGCATGCACTTAGAAGTTCGGACGCCACGCTACTATGCTCGAGGACGCGGCTTCGATTCCTGGCCGCAGTTGCCAGATTGATGGAGGCGAATACGAAGAACACGTGCGTGCTCAGATTTAAGTGCTGGTTATGAAATACAGGAGGTTGAAGTTTTCGCAGATTCCCCCTATCGTCTTGCCTTGGTATCTATCGTTATCATATTGTTACGAGACTTGTACGCGAGGTTGAACAGAGGTTTATTTACAGGGGACGGACGGCAACTGCGTACGGGAACTGCGCGTCGTTCTTCTCTTTGTCCTTTCTGTCGTTGTTGTCGCGGCGGTTGGTTCAATCTTGTGAACCCCCTGTAACATTGCTCTCCTCGCGGATGAAGCCCTCCGGAGGAGAAGTCAGATGGGCAGTCGCCAAGCGAATAACTTAAAACGGGCTACATGCATAACTTCTGTCTTTGATGACCTTCTCCCATTGAAAGTAAGACATGCAATTCGATAATTCACCTCACTAAGACGCTCAGTTATAACGAATGATTCAACGCAGTCCGCGAACAGCTTCTGGCTCAGTCCACGTTTGCGTACGGGAGTTCATAACCACACTAAGTCACCAGGCTTGTAAGTTACTCGGCGGTGTCTGCGATTGTATCGTGATTTCGACCGTTTTTGAGAAGCCAAAGTTTGCAGTCTAGAGAGTCGCCGAGCTACCTCCGCCCATAACGTCGTGTGTAGATTGAGGAATCATGGCAAATTCAGTGGTGAATAATTTGCCGCACAAACATCTGCTTTACAAACGCTGACCGGACACAATGTGTACCCCTTTACACTACAAAACGAAGACATTTAGTTTCACGAAAACATAACTTCTTGTCCCAGAAGAGTTTTAAAACCAAGGCTCACCACTGAAATTATTGCTCTCGTATCTACAAAAGGTATAGTAGGGGCATTGTCAACCCACATATGAACTTTGCTTTTCAGCATGAAGGCTGACGGAAGTATATCGGCTTGCAGCGCGCAGTATCCAGCGACCTCACCCCCATCGACTGCGCTGCCTAGTTTTCCGGGGGTGGTGACGCCAAGCGAATCCACGGCGATGGCGACCACGGAGCACGTGAATCAGGCGGTGGCGTTAGGTTGCGGTCGGAGGCTGGTGACGAGTTCCGGAAATCGCCTTGACGAAATTAACGACTGGAAGTTGGGTGTGGGGCTATATGGCAATGAAAAGGGTTGGTTGCTAGAATTGTATAAACCTCGTGAAGGCACTCCTCGGAATTGCTGTCGATGGTCACAAAATCTTGATATGTGTCCTGGAACGCCCCAGCTATAGCACACCGGAGGCAGCCGAAATGCCCGGTGCTGCTCGAACCCCTCATTTCCGTTAGCTGGCATAGGATACCTGCCCTGATCATTGCAATACCTGTATCCCGTTGTGGTCGAGTAAGTAGTCTGCAATCACTGCGGGGCGTAGGTGTTTCATCACTGCTGCTCGTTGGTGAAGGGAGGTCGGTTTGCCGCCTCCGACCGAAGTACAGCTTGTAAGAAGTCCATGTTCGCCGCGTTCATAGATGGTGGGGACGAGGTAGGAGGTAGTCCATACTGGTTGCCTTGGTAGTAGTCATTACTGCTGCAATGGCTTATTTCACGGCACTGGAGCAGCTCTTGCAGGACTATCTTTCACATTGTCGATGGCAGGTCAAATGGGGGGTTAGTGTCGACGCTTGCTACTTTCGGCACGTTAGCCAAGCGGCCAAACTTTGGTGCTATACGACATATTTTCAGTGTTTCAAAGGTACGGCACTGCTTTATGACGTCGGTCACGGACGACAGGTTCTCTTTGGAGATCAAGAACTGGTACACATCCTCTACTACGCCTTTAAGATGGCCAACTTTGTTTTCTTCAGACATACCAGGGGTAACAAGTTCACAGAGCTTTAGAATCTCCTCGATGTAAATAGTACAAGTCTCGCCAGACAGCTGAGCCCTTTGAGAGAGGGTGTGTTCAGTCCATTTCTTTTTCGTTGTGGTGTCTCCAAAGCGCTTCTTCAATTCGTCTACAAACATTTCTCACGTGGTGAGCGTATCCTAGTGGTTGTCGTACCACAGGAGGGCAGTGTTGGTGAGTGAGAGCTCGACATACGATAGCTGAGTGGTGGAGTCCCAGCCGTTATGTCTGCTCACCCACTTGTACTGCTTCGACCACTCGTCCACGTCCTCCTCGCCAGTCCCGCCTGATGTCGGCGGCTCCTCGTAAGGATGAGAAGAAGCCACCGTCCTCGGGACATCGGCTTCCAGAGGCATATCTCCTGCTGAGATTGGTGGTAGTACCGCAAGGCGACGACTCCATTGAGCGCGAAGGAGTGAAAGGTCCATCGTTAGAAACTCGGGGTACCCAGCACCTCCACCACTCTGTTACGAGCCTTGTAAGCGAGGTTGAACGAAGGTTTATTTACAGGGGACGGATGGCAAGTGCGTGCCGGAACTGCGCGTCGTTCTTCTCTTCATCCTTTCTGTCGTTGTTTTCACTACTGTTGCTTCAATCTAGTGAACCTACTGTAACGATAATATGACTTTGGGACATACAACTCCAACGTTATTGCTTTTTCTTACCCTCAAGTGAAATTAAAGGTACACTACTGTCTACTGTTACCTACACCGCAAAGCTACACTCCTGTTACCTACACACCTTCCTAGCTCTATTTGTAGCGAAGCTATACATATTTATGGTCTGATGCTGCATTTCTTATTTTCAATTAAGTATTACACGTATTAAGTATATATTGCTTTCTAGCTCAACACTTCTGTATTAGCACCCGCCAAACGTCACTTTCCTATGTTCATTTGATTGATTAATTTGTGGGGTTTAATGTCCCAAAACCACGATATGATTATGAGAGACGCCGTTGTGGAGGACTCCTGAAATTTTGACCACCTGGGGTTCTTTAACGTGCACGCAAATATGAGCACACGGGCCTACAACATTTCCGCCTCCATCGGAAGTGCAGCCGTCACAGCCGCGGGTATGTTCATTTGCGGTGACTTACGACGAAGCTATAGAAACTTTCCTGGGAAGTTCATGGCGTGACATTTTTAAATGGGTTTTTAATTACCTATCCACTTTAAGCGGTGGTACTAATCAAGCTTGGCAAATCTCAGTGAATCCTCCACATATGATTGGGCGGGTATGCGCTACAGGCAGCGGGCATATTTCAAGCATACCCTTGCATAGTACAGTGTAGAAAAGGGTTGGGAAAGGAAGCGAGGGCGCGGGTGAGTGATGTGAAAGTGAGGAGGAAGGGAAGGCATATCCTTGTTGTTAGACGATAGGCAGGAGGATTGAATAAGCAAGTATAAGGGCGCGGTGGACTGATGATAGTATGTGGAGAAGGAGAAGGAAGGGTGGGAAGGGGAAGCGAGAGTGAGGAGGCATGATGTGAGGGTGGGGAAAGGAGGGGAGAGAATAAATGAAAGCACAGACTTAGTATAGCAAGGGGTGGCAAGGGGAAGTGAGGGTGAGGGGAGGGCCACATGTCCCACCGCTTCCTCGGTCTTCACGCCACTAGTGCGTAGCTTGAACATTTTTTTCTTTCACTCGCCTTAGCTGTAATTAACATACTTATACTACACAACCATGAATAGAACCATTACCACCTTTTTACAGCTATTTTATTTTAGCCCGCCTCGGTGGATCAGTGGCTAGGGTGCTCGGCTGCTGACCCAAAGGTCGCGGGTTCGGCCGCTGTAATGGCATTTCAATGGAGGCTCAATGCTAGAGGCCCGTGTATTGTGCGATGTCAGTGCACGTTTGGGAACACGAGATGGTCCGAATTTCCGGAGCCCTTCACTACGTCATCCCTCATACTCATATCTTGGTTTTGAGATGTAAAGCCACTCATATTATTATTATTATTATTATTATTATTATTATTATTATTATTATTATTATTATTATTATTATTATTATTATTATTATTTATTTATTTATTTATTTATTTATTTCCTCCGATCTTGTTACACCTTTTTCTGGAGCTCACGAGCGGTCGAACGCTCCACTTCAACATTACTTCACGAGTACCTAGCTCTGTAGAGACAATCTCACGCGAGAATTGCGTCATTTGGACAGTTTCAGATTATTCTTGCATTCCCATATCTAGTCTCTGGCACTTGAGTGTTCTTTTTCGCGTTACGAATAAAGTCACGCTTCTTGTACTTGCCTCCGATTACAGCGATATTATTGTAGCACCCACTTTTCATTTTTCTCTTATGCCTTTTGTTCTTCTAACCCGTTTTCGAAACGCTTATTGCCGAACTGTTTTCTTTCAGGAGGCACAGATTTTTTGCTAAACATCTGAAAACATTAGATCACGACTAAAATGCTTCTCTATTGTTCAACGCAAGTGAGTGCGATAAGCACACAGCGCAATTAACGTACTGGCTTTCTTTCACATAAAAGCTTACACATTTTTTTGCCCTTTCGCATCACCGCTGCGCTGGAAAACCTGCAGCGGATAATTAACCTTTACGTCAACGCTGTGTTGTCGGACACACTTATTTCATTTTCTCTGTCCTCTTTTCTTGCTCGCTGCGAATAGATTGAAAACGAATGACCATGCAAGATTCAGCAAAACTAGTTTTCTTTTCTCTTCCTGTATTTTTATCCCTTGCCGCTCTTGTCCATATAGATTGAGCCGACATGTTCGGGAAATCTCTATGAAAGATCTTGTTTTCGGTACATTCTCATTCTTTTGTATGATCGCTGAAGTTCTTGGTGCCCAGGAAACTAGGTTGCCGGCTCGTTTCCATTGGGACGCCATAAGCACAGTGGATTTGTGTAATAAATGTACTCTGAGTCTGCTTTATTTTACCGGGTATCTCAGAGAAAATAGTTGCATGCACAGATTGTGCTTATCTATTTCCTGCGAAATTTGAGCGAGTGCGAGACAGAGAGCCATTCCGCAGCAGTGTTTCGACATCATATACGTGCTTTTACACCCCTCCCCTCCTTATGCTCGTGACGTTTCGTTCGACTGTCCTATTCCAAAGAAGAACTACGTTGTCATGGACTGGAGCTCTTTTTCATTACAGTAATTTAAGTTTCTTGTAGCTAATTGCGAAAGAGGCACCAGAACAGCGTAGTTTTTGTCTTTTGTAACATTTCACCGTCCTTGAAGCTCGTGCTATCAACGATAAACGCAGCCCAAGAAAACGTACAACAACAACCTAGACGAAACTTGTATGAACATTGGAAATGAGCACGAATAAACTTTTCATCTTTTCTAATGATCCCAATGACATTAGCTTTTTTGACGTATAGATATCAACCCACAGAAATGAAACGAACACTAATTCAGGCACACTGGGATATAATATTCAGACACGAGAGCACGTGAAGCCAGGGTCACATTGGTCCACCTCGGTGGAAGAGTGGTTAAAATGCTCGGCTGCTGACCGGAAGGTGGTGGGTTCGATCCCAGCTGCGGCCGTCGCGTTTCGATGGGGGCGAAATGATAGAGGACTGTGTACTGTCCGATGTCGGTGCAAGAACACCAGATGGTCGAAATTTCGCAAGACCTCCACTACGGCGTCTCTCGTAATCATATCGTGATATTATTAATATATCGATACACGTGACGTTAGAATAAACACATACGATGACCTTGCACTACATACAAGATGCTGTTCCTCGCAATTTCCAGTAACACCGCTCGATACCAGAAATTTGCTGAGAGTCATTTAGTACTCTAAAAAAAATAATAGGAATAATGCCATAACATTCAGAGAAAACGCGTGTATACCTGTTGTAAACTGCGCCTTCATAGTGAATCAAGTGTTCCGGCATCGTTCATAGGAAAACGAAACCCCTTTTCGACAGTTCTATGAAAACGCAAAAAAATTGCTGTCTAACGCGCACGAACAAAACAACCATGAAGCATAATATCAGCTGTTTAAGTATAGCGCTGAAATCGTTACTAAATAGTATGTCCAACGCTCACTGAGTATTTGATTTTGTTTTGTCTCGTTATGAATGTTTGCGTTGCAGGTTCAACACTACTGGAGGCCTTTGCTAACGGTAAAAACTGAAAGTAAGGCTAGAACGTACTTTCGGGCGAGATGTGTAGTGTATAGAACAAGCACTTCAATATGTCCTCGGATGTCATGTTAAACCTCGATTGGGGGAACACCCGTAAAAAGTTAGAATACAAAGACACGTGCTGTGCACTCTAAGCTGTACCAGGTCAAAGATGAATGCGTCCCAAATTGCTCAGTTTTCAGCTGCAATGCAGTATGCAATGCCAAGTTTCACAGCGTGTTTTTAAAGGTTTCGCAGCTCGTCACTATTTTATAACGTCGTTGAGCATTTGTAATTTTCTCGTTCTTTAAGATACCCCTCCCCCCATTCCCGAACAGAAAAACATGCGTTGTTTTTTCAATCTCTTATGACTGCTTTGATTAGAACCCTGTAAGTAATTTTGGTATCACCAACTCTGCAATTCAATTCTATTCACTGAGAAGAGCCTTTTTCTTTTTCTATGTAGCTCAAAAATAGCTAAAATTACCGTGCAACTCGCCGCATTATTCGGGAAGCAATATCTCTAAATTGTTGACATCTTGACCATTCATTCAAAGCGCATGCACCTTGTGAATTCACAGGACACAATTCGTAAATTGCAATATATGTCAAAAGGAGCTGTAAAAGAGGATATTCAGTTGCTTATTGGTCGATTACGTGCTCGCATTTCTCGGGCAAGTAATGTCCACCGCCCGGAGTAATTTAGCTCGGCGACTACAATTATGCTTTCTGCGATGCATCACTTTCAAAACTTCTGTATTGCCTACAATTAAATGAAGCACACTCGTCAAATGGTATACAGTGGGTGATCCGAGTATACACAGAGAAGCGGTCACACTTTACCACGCATCTGCCGTGGTGGGTCAGTGGCTATAAGGTGCTCAGCTACTGACCCGAACGTCGTGGGCACGAGCCCCGGCCGGCCGCAGCGGTTGCATTTCGAAGGACGCCAAATGGCCGAGGCCTGTGCACTGAGCGGTGTTAGTGCATGTTAAAAAACACCAGATGGTCAAAATTGCCGTAGCCCTCCACTGCGGCGTCTCTAATTGTCATATCGTGGTTTTAGGACGTAAAATCCAAGAGGATATTATTATTATTATTATTATTATTATTATTATTATTATTATTATTATTATTATTATTATTACACTTTGTCACGCTTGGACTGCAGTATATTCCCGGAAGGTACAAACGGTTTCAGCTCATAAACAAGTAGGAATTCAGGAGCAGAGCACTGTATACTCAGCGCTCACGCACTCTTACTCGGGCTTCGCAGAGACGCGTGGTCAGTGTTCTCTATACCAATAGGTGACCAGTAAAACAGCGAGGAATTGTGGGATGCACCATCTGCTGCCGGCTTACGGTTCGAGGAGAGTAGACGACGGCGAACTGCTGCGCCATAAGCCCAAAATTATTCGAAATTCGCGCGCGCGGTCCCCCGTTTTCTTTGTCCTGCTAAAGCATGGTCGGTTATTCTGCCGTTGCCTGCTTCAACTCGAGCGTGAAAGGCAAACGCATGCATTGATTCCCATAGAACGAAGGAAGAAAAATGAGGTGGGCCGCAGCTGTGAAGAGAGCCGCAGCGACAAGTAGCCTTTGGGTACCGAACGTTGGATTCAGAGTGTGCGAACACCATTTTATCACAAGTACGTGTGTATTCCGCACTAATAAAAAAACTTACGCATGAATTGATGCGAATATAATATCCAGAAATAAATTGTCACGCAGGTGCCGCCGTGCCGCGCTGCTTGACCCAGATCAGCGTTCAAATAAGCATCCGGCTTCGACTAAGAAATACATCTGATACCTTGCTGAAGGCTATAAAAAAGACATCTCAACGTGCTCGATAGATGCTGCGCTTCATGCCGATCAACCGACAAATTCGACCGAAACAGCGATCCCGAAGTGTTCTCTTAACACACTGCTGGAGCCACCACCATCCACTGGGATCTTTGAAATTGTGATTTTTTTTTATCTGCATTAAGGTATCATACAATAAAAACTGTTTTGTGTATCGTCTGGCTGCTAGCAAAACCGACAGTACCCCCGAGCAGCATAAGAGCATTGCAGAGCATTTTGGTGCTATAAAAAGTTTTCTTACTCTTCGTGGCTTTCGTAGCTGGTCAATGCAGCAGTCACGGCAAGCAGAAAAAAAAAAACACCTTCTAAAGCACTGGCATTGCACGGAGAGGTGCTTCTTTCAACGGAGTGGTACAAAAGAGCATGCGTGCCACTGCTAACCCGCGTGGTGTGTCGAACTGGAAGCCGTTGTATCCCACAGTTCCCTGTTATTGCCTAACTTGCGGTCACCTATTGTAGTATGAGCCTCCCAACCCCACTCACGCCTTCCGCCTGCGCTATCTCAGCACGTTCACGCGCTCTGCACGCACTGTTATCTTGTCGCCCTCCACGTGCAGCGTCACCTGTGACTTGCTCTGAAGGTTTAAAAAGATCACAAAATGTTTTCATGGTGCGAATATTATGAGAACCGAGAGCGATTCATTGACAACCTTTGTGGGACCAAGCAAGTCAAACACGATGTCTTTGAGCGGATGATGTGAATGTCGATGGGAAACAGCTGCCTTTCTATGACCATAAAAGTAAGGTGACGACGCGAGTTCTATATGTATTGTGTTGACTTTCGTCTGAAGGCGCCATGCTGGCTATGAGAAGCAAAGCCGAGTGGCGTTCCCAAGTCCGGGAGTCCCAGTCCTCTTCTTTCGGAAGGAGCCTCAAACGGCTGGAAGCAACAAAGGGACTAGAATTTGTCAACTTCCGACTGTTCGTGAGCCAATATCCCAACGGGCATTTCCTCCTGATGGCTTGTTCGGTGAGACGGCGAAGCAGACTGACTGCGCAGGTCGTGCCTAAGCGATTAGAGTCTCTACTCCTTGGCTGCCCTTCTAGGGAAAGAAAGCAGCAGCGACCCAACCGCCACCTTGTTCCGTGAAGGAACCCCTTTCTCCCCTCCTCAGTGGAACTTGCCGGAGAAGCATTGCGTCAGGAGATGCGATGACTATTCGGTGGTCGTGTGTTATTGGCTGATGCCAAAATGGCTGTCGTCTTGTGTGTGATTGGTGTTTCAATCGAGAACGAAGAGCCCGACAGGGCTTAAAACGACGCTGTGATGTGCTGGAAGGGGCTCTGAACCATGCTTTAACGGTTCAACCACCACGCTCGTGGTTTGTGAAACTCCTAACCTTTCTGATTGATTGAATGATTTGTGGGGTTTAACGTCCCGAAACCAACATATGAATATGAGAGACGCCGTAGTGGAGCGCTCCGGAAATTTCGACCACCTGGGGTTCTTCAACGTGCACTCAAATTCGAGTACACGGGCCTACAACATTTCCTCTTTCATCGGAAATGCAGCCGCCGCAGCCAGAATTTGATCCCGCGACCTGCGGGTGAGCAGCCGAATACCTTAGGCACTAGACCACCATGGCGGGGCAACTCTTAACCAATCTATGCTGTAAATAAGTGTAAATAGTGCCAGTAAACTTGTTTGTTTTCGCGATTCCCGATTTTGTCAGCATTCGTTTTTTCCACCCGAAGTTGCGCCACGCTACCACAGGAATCCAGGTCTGACATAACCCTGACGTCTCGGCAACCACGTCAGCAGAGACGCGTCGGGGAGACCCCGGGTCGCAACAGTATGTTGCCGGTAAAACGCGCATTTGCTGCGACAATAATGTCTTCTCGAAGCTGTCGGCAAACTACCACCATGCGTTCGCGCGCATTTGTACATAGCGTTCGGGTTTCTACTGCTTGAATGCCAAGTTTGTCACGCGGATTTCTATTTATTAGGAGGTCAGTGTGAAGAAACTTAACTTATGTCGGCCCTGTTAAGTCTCTGGCACCATTACCATGTGGTGTGTTCAGTTTCTAAGAGTTTTACTTTTGCCGAGGTTTTCATCGGATGTTAACAAGGTCGTATCGTAAGTTCAATGACACCTTTAATATTTTCCAGCTCCTTTGAAAGTACCATATTGCGCACGAAAAAGTTTTTATGTCCACTTCGACCATGCATATTTCTTGAAGTGCATGTTTCATTTCGGATAATATCCACGCCTAAACACGCAGTGTGTTCCCTGATTCGAATGTCAATAGGGTTGTTTTGACAGCTCGCTTAGTCATCGTCATATCACACAATACCCTCATCAGATCGAGCATGTTTTTAGTTACGCCGAGATTTGCCCCTGATGACCGTGTCAAATTTCGCAAAAGCATCGAAAATTTTATATCTGGCTTGGTTATTTTGTCAAGTCATTTTCATAGCGGCAGCTGTATATCACCCGCAGCTCGAGTGCACGCAAGGACATCATATTTTAGGGTGAAAACCTACATATTATTAGGAGGCACGCCATGGTTTGAGACTGCAGATTGGTTCCGGCCACCTGAGTTTTTTTTAACGTGCACTTAAGTTTATTTGAAGTATGTATGGCACGACGACAACGGACAAAGGGTGCAAACACACCAACCGTCACTTCTGTTTACATTGAGCGTCATACTAACGTACGCTTGAAATATGTAACACCAACACGCCCTGTCTACCATTCTTGTACCAAAAAAGCTCAGCGCACTGTTACTGCGTTTCGCTCCCGTGGAAACGCAGCTGGCGTTTGTGGGAATCAAACTCATGTCTCCAATCCTATGGCATCACAACTCCTCATCATGCCAACTTATCGGTGGGGGTTGCTTGCAACACCTGTACGTATAGACGCTCAGTGCAAACCCGCACCACAAATCTGTTTACACTGAGCGGCAACGAGATGTCTATAGCCATAAGCACAATAAAACACTTGCAGGGCTCACAGTATGGTATTTTAAGTGTATTAAGCTAGCAAGCTCCACCTTTTTCGCACTACCAATGGTTGTCTCGGAAAGCCAGAGCCCAATCGCGAAATGTAGAGCGGTTGTCTATTTGCTCTCCTTCAGTTTACAAACACGCTTTCTTTTTATATGAGTCCGACCATCGCATTTCTTTCAGTTAATTAATAGTTTGTAGTAGTGTGCACGACAAAAAATTTAAGAGACCACGGAGTACCGGCTAACTGCCATATTCCACTCTTGACACCTTTGCTTTGCTTTCGCACTGCTTGCATTGGAAACGTAATGTTTAAACCTTTGTAGCAGCTCACAATGTAGCAGCAGTGCGTGCCTGCTTTTCAGAATAACGAAGTAGTGCTGTCCATAGCGTGCTAAAGGCGAGATAAGCGCTTCAGGGTACACGTTCTTTGTGCGCGCAATCGGAAAAACCAGCAAGCGCTGCTCATCCGAGTGACCGGAGCTTTGCCTTTTTTCCTCTATATAGGGCGGTGAACGGCGCTGCGCAAACTTGAGCCTGTCTTCACTATCAGCGTTGTAAGCACGCGTACTTGTTCTGCTCTTGAGTTAAGATAAGTGCAAATTGTTTGGGTACGTTGGTAGGAGGCTGACAGTAAACACTTCATCAGGAATTTCTCAGGACGGGAGCAAGTTGTTTTCATTGTCCACTTCACATTCTTGATTGATATGTGGGGTTTAACGTCCCAAAACCAGCAAATGATTATGAGAGACGCCGTAATGGAGGACTCCGGAAATTTCGACCACCTGGGGTTCTTTAACGTGCACCCAAATCTGAGCACACGGGCCTACAACATTTCCGCCTCCATCGGAAATGCAGCCGCCGCAGCCGGGATTCGAACCCGCGACCTGCGGGTCAGTAGCCGAGTGCCTTAGCCACTAGACCACCACGGCGGGGCCACTTCACATTCTTCGCATCTCCATCACAACTGTTTCAATGCACTTCCAAGAAAGCAATTAGCGTCCCCTATACTTTCTTCGGATTCATTATCTCTTAGTTTTTATTGGGCGAAGTAATTTCAGACATCCGGGGCTTATGATGATGCGATATTCGTTGCCCCACACTTCTAATGCGCAAGCGTTATTAGGCAAGTCATCTCGGAAATATGCCCCCTCCTGCCGTACGTAATTCGTAATGCGATTCGTACTACAAAGAAATGAAGAAACGAAAGCAATAAATAAACCTCCAGGATCTATTATTGCATTCGCCAAAGACGAGTCGAAGGCGAAAGTCAGCTGATCTCTGTTTTCAGTCAACTTATCGATCCTCCGAAAGTCTTGTGCACCTAACTTGGTCTTGCCATGCCTCCAGGATTGGTGGCTTTGCAACATTTCTGCACCTCTTAGCAAATATTGTTGGTGCATGAGTTCGAGAAAAACTTAGTACGCCTAAGCACCGCCACAAGAAGACGCCGATCATGGAGGCAGTGCAAAACTTCACCTGCTTTGCATTGCCTCTAGTATCGGCCCACTCATGACCAAACCACAATGCCATGATGATAACAACGTCCCACAACGTGACGTCACTGTGACGTCAAAACGCGATTGCCTTGGTTGCGTGGACGCGGACGGTTGATTTTTCCGTTTGACAACGTCTCTTGAACTTTTGCTTTAAAAGAAATAAAGCAAATTCTCGGTGGTGGTCAGATTCGAGTCGGCGACCTCACGCTCAGAAAGACAGTTTCTTAGCGCTGAAGTGAACGAGGAAAAGTAGGAAGAGACACTAGACCCACGTGTCTTGTGTCTCTTTCAATTTGTTCTCGTCCACTACAGCGCTAAAAAACTAGCTTTCCATTATGCGCGAACAAGCACACATGGAAAGCAAACATCGCCACGCTCAAGCACAACATTCATATGTTGACGGTGGAAAAGAAAACTACCGTATTTACGCAATCGTAAGTCGACTTCCCCAAAATGGCATGAAAAACAATATAAAACCAAGAGCAGACTTCTGCTATAGAGTCAGGACTTGCGCTGGCTCTATAGTTGATGTCAGGGCCTGTCCTGTCAGACAGTTGTCTATCCTGACCTCCTAAAAAGTTGTACTGGAATATTTTAAGCACTTGTGACCAACTTGCCGCGATTAGTGCTTTGTGGTCTGAAAAAAAAAGTGAATTTTAATGTGCAATAGTGGCGTCAAGGCAGTGCTTCACAGCTATGCAAAAAAGCTAGCTTTGTGGCAAGAGGTGAGGAATATTATTCGAAAAAAAAATCCGCGAATTGGAAGCACTTTGAAAGTACTTCCGATTCGTGGAAATTTTCCAAATATCAATCCCAACTTCTAGTCGATGGCTATGGGCGATGGGCAATGCCTGACGTGATTGGCAAATTTTTATAAAATATTGTTATCTACTTCACATATCGAATTTAGATAAATTTGATCGACCTACAATTGTGTAGTACGGTACTCGAGGCACAAAGAGTAAGCGACCGCTCACTTGCTCATCGCGTCGTTTTATCAAACCAAAAGAAATACAGTGACAACAAAACACAGCAGCAGCGATATCACGCACGACGGGTATCTGAACGCTGGCTACACATGCTTTGAAACACGAGTCATGTATTCGTGGCATTCTTTTCGTCAATGCTGCACTCGCAAAATGGCACCAGACACGGCGAGCAGCAGCGCCTGCGGGCTCGCCTTTTGTCAGAGCTCTTTCAGCGTGCTCTGTGTGGGCTTCCGAAATGATGCCGAAAATACGCAGAGGTATAAACTTCTACATATATGAAAGTACGCCTATGCTACCATGCTTTGTGCGTCAGTGACAATGCGCGCTGACGCGGCATTCTAACCACCAGTGCGCGAGACATTATTAGGCGCAGGGTTCTGATGGGATGCCAGCGCGTTGCGCGGACGTGTCCGACAATGCGATACTGCATGATGCCTCCTTCACACAAAAACCGCATATATTCATTAAAATAAACTAACATGAACTTAGGTCAGCGGGTACAATACATAGGAACGAAACAGCAGTCACGACCTCTAAGGATGCCCTAGCTAGTACCTTTCATAGACGCGCTGGTAAAGAAAACAATAATGAGTCTCGCATGCGACTGGCATTGGTCCGTGCACTGAGAGTTGTGACAGGCCACGGCAGCATATTAATGACATAAACAATATTAAAGGCGAAAAACCACGTCGCAATAAAGATCCCAATGCCAGAACATCCTTTCACGTTTTGAAGTAAGCTCATCGTCTAGCAGTCAATGGGTATGTGTTGTTCGAAACGAGAATGATTAAACTTCGCAAAGGGAACAGCAATATCTTTCAGCGTCGGCTTTGCTACCGCGATACCATTTGTCCGAATAAAATTCTAGGCTTCTAGTTGGGGCGCACTGGAGGGCTCTGATTCCTTCAACGAAGATGGTGGACACGATGAAATGCCTCTCATTCTCACCGCTCAAGTTTAAATTCACATCTTTTAAGGGCAATTGAGGTGATCGTGCTTCAATGCCCTCTAACTACTGAGCAAGGTTCGTGGGCTACTGCAATAACTTCTTGGATAAAATTATGCAACCATCACTATTCTCTTACATTATGTTCAGATACATAGCTAAGTGCTCAATAGCCGAGTGGCCAGTGAGCACAGATTTATGCTGAGTTCACAGCTTTGCACAGCAGTTCACAGCAAATGGTTCACCGCCATAGATGATCTCCGAGGCGCGGCCAAGGCATGGCACAACTACGACGGCATCAAGCGACATTCGTGTCCTGAATAGTGTGAAGCTCGGAATGCTATTTTCAGCTCTATTCGCTATTTCGCCACCAACCAACTTGGAATGTCTCTATCTCACCACCAACCAGCAGACATATGCGCAGCTGAAACTCGTACAAAGCCCGCACTAAAGATATGCTCAAACTCTGCTTCTTCACCAGCGTCAAAACATCCCCGTCTGCGGCCGAGTGTGGTTCCTATCCACATCCATCTGGACAGATTCCCCAATGCACGTTATCACTCGTGCACTGGAATTCACCGCCACGTGTCGTAATAAACGCCATAACAACCCATCCATATCAGTCCACGGATGCCGGTAAAACGATGGGTGCCCTACAACTCCGCAATCCAGACATATCCGGTGTTGCTCACAAGATGAGCCTCGATCAGGCAGAACCATATGCCTGGGTGCCATGGCAGTTACTGCAAGGCGCACACGTGGACGTTGGTTATATGCAAAGTTTTTCAAGTGCTATATGGAAGATACCAACGTGCCCGGGATGGCCGTGGTCAGTGCCATCAAGGACCTTGTGGTGAAGCCTGAGTCCTCTGGTTACATCATTTATGAGTAGTACGGCTCCAATGTTTGCAGCACTTTGTCGAGGGCCGACACTTTGAGCACCTCGGGGAACACAACAGAGCGGCCGCAAGAGCATAAGGTGCATCGATCATCACCTCAGATACTCGATCATCAGCTCAGACACTCGTTGCCGGTTCTACATTACCGGGTGGAAGATCATCGACCCTTCACGAACAGCATGGCCAACTCAACACATTGCGACATTCAAGAATTGCGAGTGCTCAGCGTCTTGCCTTGTTCGTAAAAATACGGTGAAACATGCCTCAAATCTACCTCCGGCGATCCGGAAACAGTCAAATATGCCCGCAAGAGACATCGTCAGCAAGTTTTCATAGGGCGCCACATGAATGAAATAGACTGCAGCGACAGAGTTCACCCCACCCGCCGGAAAACACACTGGCAGATCCCCAAGCAGCGACGCAGCGTGGTCGATGTTGTAGACCACCGCAATACAAGGTTTACGCCAGGCGCCAACGTCCACAGGGACAAAGCCAATGACCACGGCGACATAGCCAGTGTCCGCCACAGCAGAACCCTTTTTGAGAAATTTTCGGGCAAAGTTCAAGCGTGGCCAAGTTCGGCCACTCCAAAAGATTCAGTGTCGTCCCCCGGAGACATTACTGGTCGCTCGCGCGCTCGGTCATGGCCGAGTGTGATGACGAAAAGCGGCATCGAAGCTCTGAGCTTTGGCATGCGGGCAGCTAGCCCGCATGCCCCATATATATATATATATATATATATATATATATATATATATATATATATATATATATATATATATATATATATATATATACATATATATGAGGTGACAAACTTGAAGCTCTTCCAGGTTTCTCTTCCGCTGTGCGCTGCGGCGTTGCGGCGTCAACCTTCCATTGAAGAAGTAAGTGGTTACAGTAGATCATTTAAGGGGTTTCCCTAAAAATACTAGCTAACCCTCTTCTTCACTTTTTTCTCGACAGAAACTTTAAAATGATTTTAGGCTGCTGCGGCATGCAGGAAATGCACCCATGCCTTCCACTTTTCAGCGGGGCACGAAGCTGGATACCCAACATCCCGCTTTTGATGGTGAGCTAATCACTTCTTACTCACCTGCACACCATCTGGTTCCTACATAGAGAACTGAAAGCTGTTTAAATATCACTTTCATGAGCGTGCCAACGATATAAAAACAACAAGGAGGGTTTTTTTAGCCGTAAAGAGGGTTTTATAGCCCAAGCATTTGATCAAACAAAAGTAATTTTGGCGTTCATGGACGACCGCACCTCCATATTGTTGAAGCAGTTGGCTTGGCACGTAAATAAATGCCCATCCATAAGCTTACGCTTATCCCAAAAGAGTTAGCATTCCTGAGAGACAGAGATAAAAAATAATGACAGGCAGGAACGTTAACCAGAAGAAAGCTTCCGGTTTTCTACACTGCTCTGGGAAAGGGGAAATGAGATTGACGCCAACGTGATGATGAAAAAGTGCCCTTTTTGTTTGTTTCATTTCACATCCCTTGTTTCGTTCTTCCTTCTTCTTGCTGTTCTTTATATGTCTGCAGGAAAATATGTACTTTCAGTTGGAAACAAGCTCCCGTCTTCGCGATAGATGTGTCCACCGTTCTGCCAGACACTATGCAACTTTAGCTAAAAGTGAAGACAAACTACCTGAAACCACTTCACTGCCAGGTAGAAGATCGTTTAGATAAGCATGGTTATCACCGTAGCAGCAAGGGAGGCGCTCTCCCTTCTTGCTCTTTTAGTCGGAGACTGACACGACTCTTTTTTCAGCGTCGATATAGATACTATTCAGTGTAACTTAAACTCCGCTCTTTCGTCACACAGAGTATCCCCCAAAAGAGAGCAGTACAGGCCACCAGCAATGGCTATAATGAAAAAATATATTTGTGGTGTTGCATCGCTGAGAGAGCCTCTGAGGGTAAGTGAGCATGCTGTTGCGACCGAAACGGCGGCCTGTGGCGCCAAAGCCGAAGACAGGGAAAGTGTGGGGCACCTTGATTCCCTCAGAATAATTCACAGAAAGGCGGATAACTTTTGCGAGTGAGCTGAAACGAGAGAGAGATAAATAAAAGAAAGGCAGGGAGTTTAACCAGGGCTAACACGCTAAGCTCTTATTTGGGCTACGTCACCAGATGCAGGGATTGCGCACCTTGCATACGAGATGTACTCAGCGATGTTGAATTGTCGCCGTCACTGTATACTAAGAAAACGACCAGCCACATCAAGTAATCCTTCCGGGTGCTTGCGACAGCGCAGTGCCTAAGCCCCAAACAAACGATTTTTTTTAGGTAAAAATGTGGTGGTTGTTTGGGGGACCTCCCATACAGTTAATGTACGTGCTCCTTGCTGTATATGCGACTTAGTCGTAGCATATACGGTCACTCCATCTGACAGGGTGCCTAGTTCTTTTCCGGAAATGGAACGGAGTTGATCGGATACGTCCTTCTTCTTTAGGACACCATGTTGAGACTAAAGTTACTTGTTGAACAAGTGAGGTGAATAACAATTTCCTGAGCAAGTGGCCTAGAGACACCGAAAAACATTTAAGCTAGACTTTGACCCGCTGATAGATGAATTCTGCACCAATATGTAGTCAAACAAACATCTCTTTGCTTTTTATCTACCAACCCCACCATACATCATCATCACAGTTGCCTTGTGGGCTGTTGGCTGGAAATAGAGTCTTGACAGCACCTAATAAGGCCATTTAGCTGAGCTGGACACCCGTTAGACGTTCTTATACTGCGCGAAATGACCAGGACACGAGTAAGAAAACACATAGAAGACCACGAGTGCAGACTGCCAACTATTTATTTGGTGGTGAGCAAGAAAGACATATTTCAGCTAGGAATCTAGACACGGGATAGATATGCGCGTTTTGCATGTCCCGACAAAACTAACCTTGCTGAATAAGAGTGCAGCCGGAAATAGCGACCAAGTGAACATCGCAAAACGCGGTATGATTCTCGCTCAGTCAGGCATGTGTGAAGGAAAAAAAAGCCAGTTCTCACTTAGCAAATAGCCTGAACAAAGGTGAAAGAATGAGGACGTAACATCGCTTGATGAAAACATGCATGATTCATTGTTCAACAAATATGTAATAAGACCACGTAGCTAAAAATATAGCACAATGAAAAGCATAAAATAACAGAAGTAAAGTCAAAGGCGACGCAATTTAAAATGACTAAATAAATCAGCAAGATGTCTGAATGAAAACTGGTGGTCAGTAGCAGTTTTGGCATTAAAATTAAGAATGAAAAACGCAACAAAAAGCAAAAGAAAAACAAAACAAAATGAAACAACGACAAAAAGATACGTTTACAAAGCACCCTTCAGAAAACCAACTTGTTTTGGCGATAACGAAAGAGATGGCATGCTACTACACCTGTAACCAATTTTTATGATATGATAAAATCGCGCTTGTCGTCTGGTTCCTCGATTTAAACAAGAACATGGCACTCTTAGGAATAGATTTGCAGGATGTGTTTCTTCCGCCTCCATATTTTCCTCTGCATCTGTTACAATGTTGAGCCATTGAGCCAAAGAGCCTCCTGCATGGTTCTTTACATGCCATTGGTGTTCCCCTGCCCTTTTGTTGAGGTAGACTGGAAGTTGTTTGAACAAGAACGTCTTAATTGTCACCAATGGTGCAGGGGGGATTGAATGGCATTGGAAGGACGTTGTGAGAAGTGAACCTAGCGTTATTGGTTGCGACGAAAAAAGCCTAAATAGATCGTTATCATGCTCTCGAAAGTAGAAGGGAGATCTTATGGTGACCTAAAGAGAAGGGGAGGGCGGGTCATTCCTGAAGAAGAACAGTGTGTCAATAAGAAGTGCATTCTAGTGCTTTGTTTGAGGAAGAATTATTCCTGCCATAAAAAGCTGCCATTCAACATTTGTGTTTTTTCTTAGACGGAACAGTTGTGAAAAAGGTAAAATGGAATCTCCTGCCAACCTTCTCTCTCTTCCCATTCTTAAACCTCTTCCACGCACATTTCCAGTGAAAGCTTCTTAGATGGCGCCGAAATCTCCCCAAGGCTGTTTCGAATTTGCGTAACCCTTCCATCCCTTACTCTCTACTCAAATGAAAAAAATAAATAAAAATAAAACAAAAATAACCGCCCAACTTCATACATATAGCTAACCAGTGAAACTGAAATGTGTGGCTACAGGTGATTGCAGCCGGCCCAGCCGAATCCGAAGTGTCGCTCGAGAAACTCCCAACGAAAGCGCACGTTAGCCCCAGCGAATGCGTTTCCGGCAATGGCACGTTGACGCTGATCTAGGTGCAATGCCACTTTCTCGGCTTGTCATTATCGCCTGGAAGGGTGCCGGATCCTCAGTGCACAATTGTTGTTTGCGCTTCGCCATCTGGACCTACCTGTTCTTGCACCCTCACTGCTGCATCGACCCAACGAACACGAATTCTCGCACGAATCAGCTGTCGGCGCTGTTCTGGAAAAGTTCTCTGCTGTTCAAGCGATCGGTGCCTTCTCCACGTGGAAGCTGTAATGGCGAATTCCACTGGTAGATCCGGAGTGGCCGCCGAAACCTTGGAGCGAGCACTCGGCGTGTGCCAAACGAGCTCTGCGAGTGGAACACGTGAATGCCCCGCGTAAGGTCTCTCCGGAAGTTTTTTACGCATGCGTCACTAAACCGGTACCGGAAACGATTTTCTTTTCTGCTCTCGACGTTTCAGTGACAACTGTGTCGCCACTGCAAAGCACGCATTTCGACCACGAGGTCTCGCGGAAAGCAGGGCTACCACTTTTCAACTTTAGGATCTAAACAAGAGCACAGGGTTACTAGACCACCTCAAAAAACACTGAGGGCAACCCAGCTGCCCGACTGTACCGGAAATGCCGGCAACACATTCTCGGAGTTCCGGCAAAATCCGTCTCTGCAAGACGAAGCACGCGGAACGCTCCTTCGCGGAGTGGATTGCTCCGAATCTACCAGTGGAAAATGCGAACTTGCTCCGAATCTACCAGCGAAACGCGAATTGTCAGCTTTGGAGCAAGAAAACTTGCTCCCGCTCGACGAGTGGAACTCGCCATAAGTTGAAACGGCTCCACGCGGTCTCGGCAGCATAGCTGCGAAGAGATGAACGACGTCACTGACGGCACAACCAATGGTATGCGTGCAGCGGTAGGACCTAGAAAATGGCGTCACTGCGGGGCTGCTGATAGCGCACGTGCTAGGAAGTGCATAGAGGACGACGTAACTGATAGCGCAGCCAATAGAGATCATTATAGTTGCTCGGGGTGAACGGTTTTACAGCGAAAGGTGTTATGAGGTGACTTTTTGAGTGACGCGCAGTCGTTGTTGTCCGCCGCCACAGCTGCTGCCACCACCGCCAGTGTCCGTAACCACATCACGCTAAAATAGAAAAAAAAACCTTGCATTAGTGACACAGTGGGGCTTGAAACCGGGCCCGCTGGGTGCCAGCTATTCTACCACTGATGCTTGTAACTTATCAAACTTGCCTTAGGCAGGCATAACCTAGCACCAACGGAACAGTGGGGCTCGAACCCGAGTCCGCTGGGTGCCAGCACATACCCTACCACTGAGCTACACCGGTGCCTGTGACTTGTCAAACTTGCCTTAGGCAGGCTCGATGTCGGGAAAGCAATCGCGTTAATACGACTTATAAAGCATTTTACAGCAGCGAAAGAACAACCAGTCATCGCGCAATGCGAATAGCGTAACGAGTGGGCCGTCAAATGCTCCAGACTATAATAAAAGCTTGTTCTTGTTCTCCTAATAACTGTGGCGCATACCCACTTCCGCCATAATTCATCATCGTCGTCAGCCACTGCATGGACAACTGGCACAAAATTTCTTGCAAGTGTTTAGCGGATACCACGCTTCTCAGAAGAATGACGAAAAATAGCATAGTGAATCCCGTCCTACTACCCAAAAGTTTATTATTAATGCCCTATTGGGTACCCAGCAAGTATGCTTGCAGTAGTTACCCAATGAGTGTTTTGAAAAGGCTCTGAAAGGCCACTCTTCTAGCTTTCGCTGTGACTGTGCTGCACCTATTTTTTTTTTGCCTAACCATACACAGCTTTCGCTGTAAAAAAAAGCAAAAAACAACGCCAGGCCTGCGTGGAATGCGCAGCGCAGTCACAGCGAAAGCTAGAAGAGTGGCCTTTCAGAGTTTTTTCTAAACACTCGTTGCATTATTATATAAAGAAATTTTAGGGTAGTATGCTGGCATTCACTATGCTATCCTTCGTCATCCTTCGACAAGCGTGGTATTCTCTAAACTATTGCGAGAATTTTTGTGCCAGTTGTTCATGCAGTGGCTGACGACCATTATGAATGATGTCTGAAGTGAGTATGCGCCACAGTAATAGGTGATCAAGATTGATTGATTGATTTGTGGGGTTTAACGTCCCAAAACCACCATATGATTATGAGAGACGCCGTAGTGGAGGGCTACGGAAATTTTGACCACCTGGGGTTCTTTAACGTGCACCGAAATCTGAGCACACGGGCCTACGACATTTCCGCCTCCATCGGAAATGCAGCCGCCGCTAGGTGATCAAGAACAAGCTTTTGTAGCAAATAAAGCATTGGAAGACCCACTCGTTACACTATTTGCATTGTGTGACGCCTGGTTGGTCATTTACTGTTATAACACGCTTTGTTACTCATAATAACGCGATTCCTTCCCCGACATCAAGCCTGCCTAGGGCAAGTTGGCCAAGAAGTCTCAAGCGCGGGCGTAGCTCAGGGGTAGTATATTGGGCTGGCACCCAGCGGACCCGGGTTCGAGCCCCACTGTATCATTGGTGCTGGGTTTTCGTTAACTTCGCGCGATGTAGTTCCGGACACCGGTGGCGGCGGCATACAACTGCGGCACTGTGCGAGACCCGATCATTGTGATTTCATAACAGCTTTCGCTATAAAAATAAACTGTGCGAAGGAAGTGAGTCAGTCTTTGCACTCGGGCTTAAGAGTCTAGAAAAAAAGTGCTGTCTTTTTCTGATGAAAATATATATTGAACCCGGCTCGACATGCGAGCAATAACCTTTGTCGAAGCCAGTGAATTTCCTTCGTCGAAAAACGTCACCATCAAGGAATGTAGAGCCGTATTCACAGATTTGCAGTGCCCGTGAAAACTGGCTTCTCATGTTTTGCGAGATGATATCAGCTGCAGTGCGATGCCAACTTGCAATGCTGTTGGTTGTTCAGACGACGTTGCAGAATGAGAAAAGCATTTTAGTTCCACGAGGAAACGATAATATTGAACAGCGGAGAAAGTGGCTGTGTAGAATCAGGAGGAAAAACACTACAGCCACAAGAGGCTTTGTGAAGTAACATTATGATTATAACTGTCTCTTGTACACCTGTCTTTTAGATGAAGCTGATGCTGGATACTGCTAAATATAATATATCAGTTAGACGAAACAAAAAGCAACGTGACATCACCGGCTACATTTTCTTCGACAGTATTGATAACAATGAATGCAAAAGCTAGGTCTAGCTCACTGCTATCGGTCGGGGGGTGAAACCACGGTGATAGCAATAACATCAAAGTGTTCAACGATCAGGATTATCTTGCCAATTGCTAACGTTTACTGCACCCGCAAAGGCGCTTCACTTGAGTCTTTCTTAAGGAACCATGGGTTCTCTCTGTCGCATTTCAAGTGATCACTTCAACGCATCGCATGCGGTGTGAAGAGGGGCTTGCACTCTACCTTGAAAAATGTCAACCTTACTGCAAAAAATTGTGCCTTCACTCCCTTCCCTTCAGTTACTGCTAGTTGCCAAGGCCAAGCCCCTTCTTGATTTATTAAGTCCCCTGGCCCCCTACCTCCATATCCAAAATATGCTGCTGCATATTCACCTCTGAGTAATTCGATGTGTTAATTTTTGTTATTTTCGTAGCTAAAACTACACGTAACCAGTCCTCTCAGGAACCAGTGTGTTCTATTTAATATCTTCAGGGGGCTAAATATTTGCAAGGCAGCATTTTATACAATTGCAATGAACAGTGTTTTTTGCATAGTGTGACACTCCAAGAAAGATTCGTTCAATGCGAGGAATGCTTAATCTTTGCATCCACAGAAAAAAAAGATTGTTATTTTAATCGACACTTTTTCTCATTTGTCTCTCTGTTAAAGTGACGAGCTGAAGCAATCTTCAGTTGTTGTTTTTTTAATGACTTAGCGGCATCTGTTGTCTCTCACCTTTCGTGAATGACGGAAGCGCACGGTACTCGTGAAAATACTCTACCATGGGTACTTCTAACTGCGAGATCCAACCAGAAATTTCAGGCGAAAGCCTATATGGTCACAGGTGCAGAAGTTTTTCGATCAGCTAGGAATGGAGCTCCACTCGTTCCCAGCTGCTTGTTTATGCAGTCGTTCAATTTAGTCCGAAACCTTTCCCCTAACTCCGAGCTCAAGTAATATGCTGACTGGTGGAACACCTGATATAAATTTTTCTGTCTTTGATAATTTTGAGTAGGAAAAACAGAAAAATAGAAACTTTTTTTTCGAAGTTCTGCTGCACTGCTGCATGCTCAATGTAAGCATGACCCTCACGTGCGGGGAAATCTATTTAATATGATTCTACGCGATGCGCTTTTTGGGATGATACCATCTTTATATTCCCAGGCGACGTCATATATGAGCAATTTTTTTCTCAGACAAGCTTACTTTTTTTTATATGAGCACACCGCCAACTGGAATCGATGGGCGACGTTGTGCGATGTGGAGCTCTATCACTCGACTCTACATGAACTTTTGCTCTTCAATCCGAGCACGCCAATCTTCGATCATTTTGGCGGCTGCTTTGAATTATAAGTTATTCCGGTGATTTATTTTTGTTTTCTAGTTCCCGTGAAGATCGTATCAAGGACATTTCATTCCATGGTTCTTCAGAACAGTGGCATCACACAATCTGTTTTGTTCTCATATCTGTCCTACTCTCTCTTTTAAAAGGCCTTCACTATGCTTGTGACCTCGACTTGCACCAGGAAAGTTCAGACCTTCTAGCTCACTGGCAAATCAGCACCTGCGCTTCTGGGTTTAATGTTCTAGCTATGCAATTGCACGATACTTTGACAAAATGCTGAAGCTACGTGCTCAATGTGAACGCGTACTTGTATAGTCAGTGGTTCTGGGTACATATGTAGGTCACAATACATGCACCTCTCTATCCTTAATCAATACTTGAACTCGTTAAACTGGCCGCACAAGTATCTTGGGTCACACCGATGCAACGTATGCACCCATGAGCTTACGTTGCTAAACTTCATTTTATGCTTCAGTGACATTCGCGACAACCCCGCACGCATTGCGCAGGAGCGATGGTTGGCTTGTCGACAGATCATTGCACAAAAATTTTTCTCAGTTGCACCACAATGCTTCACTTAAGTATCGAACAGAGGGAGAGAGAGATTGTGGTTATAAAAGGGAAAAGAACAGAAAAGTGAGCCCCGTAACTGTCTGCATCTGGTGCGACACCTCAACAGTAGCTCACAAGAGAGGGGGGTAAGGAGGGATTGACAGGATAGGATTAAAGGTATTATATATATATATATATATATATATATATATATATATATATATATATATATATATATATATATATATATATATATATATAGATGCGCAGGGACAGCAAGCGACGACAGAAGAGAGATAGCAAAGAAAGAAAACACGGTCACAGGAGTCCGATGACGGGGCCGCACTGGCGAGAGCTCTTGTCGGAGACAGGAGATGGTGTAGGGCGAATCCATTCGACCAGAGCTGCGCTGTCGTCGTCGTCGGGGACCGACGGCAGGAGGTGGCGTAGGACCAACCCAGTCGACCAGAGCTGCGTTGTCGTCGGAGATCGCGAGGGCACAACCGGTTGGCACGGAATCCAGCGAGCGAGTCCGATCGAACAGCACTGGTCCGCGTAATATATACTTGATGGGTTTTACGCTTGGAAACCTATTCCTGACTGCTATTTATGTTCCTGTGGCACTCAGCGGCCACAGCTTCAGTGACAGCCATGGTTAAGAAATTACGGTTCAGTAACTCCGGTTCCACAAACTTTCCGTTCCCTTCATAGAAAATGGTAATCTTATGTCACCAGCTACGTTAACATCATCAATTCATATCGAAAAAATTATAATTTGACATCTTTTGTATGTTCATAAATTATGTCAATGGTTGATGTTCAAGACTACGCCCAAGAAAAAAATTCCGGCTTCATAAACAGATGAAAGAACTGAGAGCACTGCTGCATTACAACGGGCAAAAATATTCGGCTTATATTCCTGGAATCCTCCCAGCACGGTCGCCCGCGGCATCTGGCTGTCTTGGGAGCAAGGCCATATTGACAAGTGTAGTGAGAAAGAGCCACTCATTTGCCTATATTTTCCTTAGGGTGAATTTTATACCATATGCCACACCCCCACGAAGCAGATCATTTAAAGAGCCGATTAAAGTGAACACGATTAAATAATTCGCTGTGTCTGGCGCCCTTTTCGCAAACGAAGGCTGTGCAAATATTGCAGTGACCTTTGTGGACCCGGAAATGACAACAGAATCGTTCTGACAAAACTGAAAGGCTAGCCAAGACGTACGATTCTCCCCACTGCAGGATAAGGGCGCGTGAACAAGCGTACACCCCCTTATTCTCTACTTGGGCCAAAATGCGCGTGAGAGATGAGAGCCGCCGTGCGCTCACTGCACCATCTTGCTGATAATGCTGAAAACACGATAGTTCACCCCCGAGATTCCCGCCAACAGCGGTAAGTGGTATATATGATTGAGTTGCGGTTTGTGTTGAAGGAGGTACCTCTCGGTGCCTCAGTGGTTAACGCCGCGCATTCACGACGCGTAGGTCCCACGTTCATTTCCACGTGGCGGAGTCTTTTTTTCTGGGATTTTTTCTTTCTTGAGTTTTCATGTATATAGATACGTGTACATATACGGTGCATGACATCGACTTCCACGTTGACGTCGATGCCCACTACGACACCGGTGGCGAAATCCAGTCGAGAGCGTTCATTTAATTGCTATCGCAATAAAAAAAGAATGGGTGCTAAACGCAAACTTCGAGACAAAAATAACGGAAAGAAAGAGAAGATGAGAGCTTGTGACTAGAAATTTGAAGACAGGTGGTGGGTGTTTGAGCCGACGTTCGGACAAGTGGACTTGTCTTTTTCAAGGCTGAAACTCAAGGTTTTTCAAGGCTCCTGCTTTGAAACATAAAAGTGCGCTTCTCTGAATGCCATCTACAGCTACCCACCCCCTCTTTTCGAATTTCTCATCACAAACTTCGACACAACAGCTCAAAGGAACCACTATCCAATTTACAGCAATAAGTAAACGCAACCCCCCCCCCCCCGTCCCTCTTAATTACGTCCTCCATAAACTTCGTGCAGCGGGCACGACCATATTTTTGCGCTGATCACTCAGCGTCAAGGTAAAAAAATAAAGCCTATAAAGACTTGATATATTGCTTAGCAGACGTGCGCTTTAATTAGCGTTGATTGGAAGCACCCTTATTTTGCCATTGGAGTCAAGAGCACATCGACCTATCTTTGAGACCTTTCTCCTAGGCAGCTCCTTCAGGTACGTCGGCTGGCTAGCCAGCCGGCCTGTCATCCACAAGTGTTTGCGCGCGCCACGCATTCGCTGGTAAACACTTCGCTATGATGTACTTGTGAATCCCTCTAAATCAGCAGCAAAGAAGAATAATTAGAAAAGAAAAAGAATAAGCAAGTCCAAGGGAGAAAGAAAGAGGACAAAAGTAGGAGACCGGTGGCAGTGCTGCTTTGTAGGCATATATACACGCAGAGCAATATCTTGCTGATTCGATTGTGTGCAAGCCCAATAATTCTTTTCGGTGTATTTTAGGAATGAGGAATGAGAGCTACGCAGTATGATGGTGACGACAGTACAGCTGCGTTCAGCGCCTTTATGTGTGCTTTTATTTTTTTCGATTGCTTTTACCTCTGATAAAACTAGATGCATAAGGCTGAACAACAGAAAGGCTAATTTTATTATTGAATGATTGATTGATTGATTGATTGATAAGTGGGGTTCAACGTCCCAAAACCACCATATGATTATGAGAGACACCGTAGTAGAGGGTTCCGGAAATTTCGACCACCCGGGGTTCTTGAACGTGCACCTAAAGCTAAGCACATGGGCCTCAAGCATTTTCGTCTTCATTGAAATTGCAGCCGCAGCAGCCGGGATTCGATCCCGCGACCTGCGGGTCAGCAGCCGAATACCTTAGCCCTTAGACCATCACGGCGGGGATGATTTTAATAGTGGAACAGGAATATGTTGAAACATGACATTTTTGTATTTGCAAGTAAATTGTATTTTGCGTTTATCAACCGATAACCTAAAAAATCACAAACCTTGTCACTGGAGACTCTGTTCGTTGTTGATGTTTTGTCTCCCAAAATTACAGTTATGAGAGACGCCGTATAGCAGGGCTTCGGAAATTCGAACTTCCTAGGGTTCTTCAACGTCCACCAAAAGCCATGCACACGGGCCTTTAGACTTTCGCCGCCATCTAAATGTGACCGCTGCTGGAGGTATTCGATCCCGCAACCTTCGGGTCATCAGTCAAGCGTGATTTATAGAAAGATTACTAACCCAAACGACCACACTGCTTTACAAAAAGACCTTGATAGCATCGCTACTTGGTGCGATCAATGGCAAATGAAAATTAACGCTTCCAAAACAAAAGTAATAACTTTTACGAATACTACCCAGCCCCCGATCAATTCCTATCTCATTAATGCAATGCCAATAGAACACGTTTCATCAATAAAGTACTTAGGCGTCCATCTTTCCGCCGACCTGTCATGGAATGCCCACATTGACGCAATAACATCTAAAGCATCTAAAACACTTGGATTCATTAGACGCCACTTACATCAAGCTAACTGGAAGACAAAACTTACAGCATACACCTCACTTGTTCGGTCTAAAATAGAATATGCTTCATTCATTTGGAACCCACATCAAATTTACTTAATTAACAAACTTGAATCCATGCAAAATAAAGCTGCCCGATTCATAACCAGAAACTACTTGCGTCATTCGAGCATCACTAATATCAAAGCATCACTGAGCCTCCCATTACTAGAGAAAAGAAGAGTGCTGGCCCTGCTATCCCATTTTCACAAACTTTATCATAATCATTCGTCATTTGCTACCACTTACATATTGCCTGCCCATCACTATTTTCCGCGCCTAGATCACCCCTTCAAAGGTTTAGTTCCATATGCGCGTACAAACATCTTCTATAACTCGCCTCTGTTGTGCGCACTCCGTCTTTGGAATGACTTACCACATGATGTTGTGTCTGTAAGAAACTTCGACGCCTTTGTAGAAATGTTAAAAAGCTCACCTAATATTGTATGAAAAAAAAAAAAAAAAAAGTGAATTATTTTTTTGTACGATAGTGTTTCATTGTTATTTGCTGTGCTTTAGTGGTGTTACCAACTGTTTATTTGTTCAAATGTAACCTAACCCTCATCCCGTTTACTGTAACCCCCCCCCCCCCTATGTAATGCCCGGCAAGGGCCTTTAGGGTATGTGAATAAAAAAAAAAAAGCACAATAACTACGGTGGTATAGTGCACTAGACCACAGTGACGGGTAAACGTTACACTTTGAAGGCATTATGACGCTGTTAGTATCTTTAGGCACTGACCATGTTAGACAGTTGCTAGACTTATCCACGAGCTAAGGTAAGATGCAGACAATGAAGCCGTGAAAAAATCTGGGTTTCCGGTATACAAGCACAAAAATTGGCAGATCCCACGTATCTTGGAAATCGACGTTATGCGAAGCATGCGGGGGGAAGGTGACTATGTTGTAATTTTTTTATTGAGCGACACGTCATAAAATGACGCTAAATATAAGTATAAATGTTGCACGCAGATACATATGTTGAAGAGTTGCTGATGTTTATACATCCAGTTGTTTACACGTGCGCAACGATGCCAACAAGAACATGAGTATGAGCAACACCATAAGCGATAATCAGATATAAAGCCCTGGTGCATGCTCGCGAGGATGGTAACCCTACACACTGCTACATAATTAACTTCAGCACACGGAACTCAACTATAATTGATGTTAACGCGACGTGACGTCTGTATCAGAAGAGTACTAATGTTATGTTTATAAAATTGGATAGCCATCACTGCAACCACAAGTGTCGTTTTATGAACAATAGGGTCTCTTTGAAAAGTAGTTCCCGAGAGCTAGCGTGGCTTTGGGGTACACTTGATTACCACGCATAGTGCTTGGGTTTGATTTGTGCTGGGATCCTGACATTTATTCTTTGAATTCGCCAGGTCAACGCTGCTGATGTCAGGTTTTTCTTAACAATCACGCGTTAAAATTGCCCATCGGTGTTCTCGTCGTTCCTGGGTAGATAAGTGTCAGTCACCTGTGGCACAGACCCACATAACAGTGGCTAATACCCGCCTTCGACTATGGGCCACTGTGTAGGGGAAAGTGCTTGACGATGTACGCGGTAGATTTGTGACATTATTCTTGTCATGGCTAGCGTGTCATATTAGTTAAATCATCTTACTCTCTTATACTAATATTAGTTCATGATAAGTAAAGGGGATGATCACGAGAGCATCTAGACGTAAGCGAATAGATGGATAGAAAGATAGATCGATCGATCGATCGATAGATAGATAGATAGATAGATAGATAGTTAGATAGATAGATATGCAAATACAAGCCAAACGTGCTTACAGTACGCAAAGAAATAATTCGCATTTAAAATACCCGATAAAGTGGACGGCAGGATGAGGTCACTGTAGCTCAGTTTCTTTAGCATCGGAAGCGTTATCCGAAAATTACCGGTTCGGTGTGATTGATTGATATGTGGCCGCGGGATCAAATCCCGGCTGTGGCGGCTGCATTTCCGATGGAGGTGGAAATGTTGTAGGCCCGTGTACTCAGATTTGGGTGCACGTTAAAGAACCCCAGGTGGTCAAAATTTCCGGAGCCCTCCACTACGGCGTCTCTCATAATCAAATGGTAGTTTTGGGACGTTAAACCCCACATATCAAACTACGGCGTCTTTCATAATCATATGGTGGTTTTGGGACGTTAAACCCCACAAATCAATCAATGATTGATATGTTAGTTTAACGTCCCAAAACTACCATATGATTATGAGAGACGCCGTAGTGGAGGGCTCCGGAAATTTCGACCACCTGGGGTTCTTTAACGTGCACCCAAATCTGAGCACACGGGCCTACAACATTTCCGCCTCCATCGGAAATGCAGCCGCCGCAGCCGGGATACCGGTTCGGTGTCTACCAGCATCAAGTTGTGCTTTTATCCACTTTACTTTGTTCACGTTTATATCATAATTACCACATTCCTGTTAATGTCAACAGAGTATGGCCCCATACTTTTCTTGGCTTCAGATTTTGTTTCTTTCGTGAAGTTGTGCCTAAAATGAAAGCGAGATCTTGATCAACTGCCCTTCTTTCATTCAGTTGTAGTAAACTACATAACGTCTGTCGAAGTAACTCCTGCTTAAGAAAATGTTGAATAAGCGCTTATTTTAGAAGGATTAGTGAACTGGACCGTAGTTGGGAATCCTCCAACTCTCGTAAAGTAATGAGTAGAGGAACAAAGTGGCAAACAATAAGAAGTAAAAGAGCACTGTATACGTAATGCTATGGCACATTTCAATAACCGCTTTTCGCGTATGTATATGCTTATATTTGAAAGCTCTCGACGTACGCATTTTGTGATCCAGAGCGAATGAATGCAACAAGACAATTGAATATTTGAATACAGACATTGTTAATGAAGCACACAGCTTGAACAAACCGTCAGATGTACTTTGAATGAAGCGCGACGTTTTTGGGGGTTCGAGGAGAGCGATCACAATTTAATTAATTTTTTGCGTTCCCATACCAGATGATAATTCAGCGCACGTGGGAGCCAAACAACCATAATTATTTCACTGACTGAACTCTGGAAACATGTTGGATGACGCCATACAGAAAGTGGTGTGAAATAAACTTCGAGGCAAAAAGACGATGGCAACGACGGTTCATGATCGGTGTCGCAAAAAAACGAAACAACAACAAACGTTTAACGCAAAATGAAGAACTTTGTTTGGCGTTGTTGAAGCGTAAATGGGGTTTGTGTGAGCGAGTCATTTCGAAAGAAAACACTCTCGATAGTAAAACTACAAAAGAGGGCTGAGCGAACCATTCAGCTTCAACGATCCGGAAAGCTGCTGGCGAAATTGGTAGGACACGGTGCTGAATTTCCGAATCTTTCCAGCAGCCCGCTCGGTGAGGGTTTGTGGCATAATCAGCGGCAACCTAGATGTAAGGTACACATGCAATGAGGGCTGTGACTATAAACATGCTCCGCTTGGAAACGACTGATTAGATTGTTTTCCTGTTTCACGGAAAGGAGTTTTTAATCTATATATTTTGGGAAACAGAGACAGCGGGTCCGATCACTGATATGTGGGATTTAACGTCCCTAAACCACCATGTGATCATTAGAGACACCGTAGTGGAGGGCTCGGGATATTTCGACCACCTGTGATTCTTTAACGTGTACCCAAATATGAGCGCAAGGGACTACAGCATTTTGCCTCCATCGAAAATGCAGCCACAACTGCCGGGATCCAATCCCGCGACCTGCGGGTCAACAGCCGAGTACATTAGCCACATTATCACCGCGGCGGGGCAATGTGCACACAGATGATGCTCGCACGCTGCTGCGCTTGGCATGCCCGAAAGTTTTAACGCTGCAGGCAGGAACTGCAACAACGAAATTCACGCGCTTTCAGTTATGCAGGTCATATATTCAGGGAACATCAAACATGCTTTCGTTGAGAGAAACAAGAACATAACGTTATAAATATAAAGTGGGGCCTGTATCCAGTTTTGTGCGATATTACTGGCCCCTTTCTAGTTATTTTTTATTTCGTTATTCAAAGATGACCCTGCAAGGCGGTAAGGTGTTACTGCAACGAGCAGAACATGCCTTGATTCACACGATTTCAATGAATCTGACAGGCTTACTATTTGGGTTAAAAAAGAATGAGCATACATTTTTGTCTCGGTTGCGTAAAGCATCATATTATTGTCGCAAGAATCACTGCGCCTTGAAATGTACCGAGTGGTTCAAAAAATGTGTCCGAAATTCACAAAATTCAGAGAAATGCGTTATTTGTTCTATGCCTTTACATTTTCTTTAGTAGCCGCTGGCCTCTTAAGATGGCCAAAAAATACATGGGGGAAAGCAATTGATAAAGTTATATTACCTTCCTAATTAGTGCAATTAGGCGTTCATGTCAAATGGGAAAATGAAAGTTTTTCATTCAAAGAACTCATTTCAGCTTTGTAATGTCAAAAAACCAGCTCCCAGTAATACTTGCGAAGTAATGAAATTCAACCAATTTCAGCGGCGCAATTAAAATCGAAACGAGAATGAATCCATCTGCCATATTCGTCTAAGACTTTCAGAATTAGTGAATGTCGTTACATAAACCACCGACTAACTTCGTTGAGAAAGTGCGTGGGTTCCGTTGGCAATTATAGGACAAATGGCATGCATACGTACATTAACGATCACCAAAAAACTACACTCTTGTAATGAACAGTGACCTAATCCTGATCATCTGCTTGCGCTCATCGGTGCTCCGGTTTCAATTTCACGACCGAACTCGAATTTTATTACGCCACCATAATTACTGGCGGCCGCTTTTTTATATGTCAAATATGTGATGAGTTCCGGCCATAAAGAATTTCGCTTCTCCCATTTTAAATAACCACCTAGCTAAACCAATTAAAATTACTGTCAATTCCTAACAGTTATCGCTAATAATATTTTTAAACAGCTCAAGATGTTTACCATGATAGCAAAAGCTGTTGTGAAGGCACTGAGCAAATATCGTCTTTTCCTGATTTATTGAGGTTTGTGTACACATTTCGCGCCCCGCCGTGGTGGTCTAGTGGCTAAGGTACTCGGCTGCTGACCCGCAGGTCGCGGGTTCGAATCACGGCTGCGGCGGCTGCATTTCCGATGGAGGCGGAAATGTGTTAGGCCCGTGTGCTCAGATTTGGGTGCACGTTAAAGAACCCCAGCTGGTCGAAATTTCCGGAGCCCTCCACTACGGCGTCTCTCATAATCATATGGTGGTTTTGGGACGTTAAACCCCCCAAAAAATTGTGTACACATTTCGTTATGCCATACTGCTGCTTTTATGTATGCTTTATTATTTACTTATCGTTAGTCTTCCCACTTTACATCACGAAAAAGAATGACAATGACACACCCATCACAGCGCCGAATGCTGTCATGAATGAAATCTACATAAAGGTTTTGTATTTGCCAGCCGTAACTAGGAACATTTTTTTTGCTATTTAGTATCAAGAAGAGTTGCGTTAGAAATATGCTTTATGAAAGCAAGGACATGATGCATTGTCTAGCAGTTATATATATTGAATAGAGTATGAATAGTTTCTCTATACCACATGACATCGTGCATCACCAGGTTACGAGCTTCATACTCCCGTATGAAAGACATCAATCAGCGCGGAGTATACTTGGCCTTATTACGAATCTGCCGTGTTTGGAGACGCGGGTGCAGGAACTCCAGAGTGTCGGGTGCTTGAGGCACTTGCAAAGGCTGGGAGCATCAAGTGCGCGCGATGAATCGATGAACGCATTAAACATGCATCTCTTGTCGCGTAAGAAGGCCGAACGCATGACATCAGCGAAGTTAGTAGGCAGTACGTGGAACCTAAGTCTACCAGGCCAGCAGTGGGTCGCATTTTGAGAAGTTTGTATGCTGTGCAGCGATTCTTAAGCGCTAGCATGGGCCAAATATGTCAATCTTAATATTTGCGAATTCAATTGTATAACGATGAACAGCTTTTGCGAGAAAAAAAATCCATGGGAGTTTGACCTTCAATGTCCAAATGTTATAATGTTTAGACACGTGAAAGATGCTCGCAATACATGAATGCTTGCTTTAGTCTATAGTTGAGCCTCCCTACCTGTTCTCTATCATTTCTTCTCTCTTTTGGCACTAACTTCAGAATCACTGCCGTAACCAAGAAAAAACTTTAGGAAGGAAGGATAAGTAGGCAAGGAAGGTTTTTTGTACGTTGTATTCAATCCCACTATTAACTGTTGCGGTGCATTCGTATATTGTGGCAATCAAACAGAGGCACGTGAGCCTCTTTCCCTAAAGCAGTCATGTTCTTTTTTCTGTGCTCGTAGCGTCACTAAGTACCCTCAGCAGAGCACGCAAAGGCACTGCTGTTCAGTGTTGACCTTGTTGCTTAAATTTCAAACTATTCATAGAGTTTTATTTGAACACACGTGGCTTCCATATAATTCTGATTAGTAAACAGAGCGCCACATAAGTGTCACAGTGTTTATTGTTAATTTACTTTGTCTTTTTTTCCCTCTTGCACTCTTTTCTCTGTCTCGTCTTTCTACTCCCTCTTCGCTTGCCCTTGGCTATAGTGTATACCCAAGCAGAGTGCTGTCTGGTTAAGCTCCCTGATTTCTCCCTTTTGTATTCCATCCTTCCTTCTGATTAGACAAACACAAAATGCTGATTCAAACTAAGAAGTTCGAATGACTCTTCCTGATTGATGTCGGAAAACCACGAGGCCACCCGCAAGACAACGCGGTAGCACGGCCGCCTCGATCGGCGTGTGGCGGGTTTCCCCCTACGGCGTAATCCGGCGCAGCTCGATGCATTTGGCTGATTGAGCTGATTTAGCTTTTTGGAGCTGGGAGACGCCCGCGAGTCGCCTCGCTGTAATTGTTTACGTTTGCAGCATCTGGGGCGCCCACAGGTTTGATTGATTATTATATGGGGTTTAACATCCCAAAACCACCATATGATTATGAGAGACGCCATAGTGGAGGGCTCCGGAAATTTCGACCACCTGGGGTTCTTTAACGTGCGCCCGAATCTGAGCACACGGGCCTACAACATTTTCACCTCCATCGGAAATGCAGCCACCACTGCCAGGATTCGATCCCACGAGTTGCGGGTTAGCAGCCGAGTACCTTAGCCACTAGACCACCACGGCGGGGCGGGGCGCCCGCAGGACTGAGATCTTGGCTTAGTCTTAGTGTTCAAATTTGTATGAGCGAGCATGCCTTTAAAATTCGTGACGCACCTGCGGGCGACATGAGGTGGTTCTTCCGGCAACTTCAACTGCGCGCAAGCCTTGCCTGAAAAACTTCGAGGGGTGCGGGGGGTCACGTGCCTAGTGTGCCCTTCTCGAAAAACCCCTCGCTATTCTCCTGTTTAATATAGCTTCTCGATCTCAGCATACCACCTTCCTGTGTAAAGAGCAGTGCACATGACGTATATTTTAGTTGCGTAGCAAACGCAATTATTCTCTTTTACCTCATTGATCGATAAACAATTACCGGGGCAATGGCCACTTGACCATAATGAACGAGTTTTTAAAACGCGAGGCATTTCTTAGTGAACTTCGGGGACTTTGCCCACATCCATCCATCCATCCATCCATGCATCTATCCATCCATCTGTCCATCCATCCATCCATCCATCCATCCATCCATCCATCCATCCATCCATCCATCCATCCATCCATCCATCCATCCATCCGTCCGTCCGTCCGTCCGTCCGTCCGTCCGTCCGTCCACCTACCTACCTACCTACCTACCTACCTACCTACCTACCTACCTACCTACCTACCTACCTACCTACCTACCTACCTACCTACCTACCTACCTACCTACCTACCTACCTACCTACCTACCTACCTACCTACCTACCTACCTACCTACCTACCTACCTACCTACCTACCTACCTACCTACCTACCTACCTACCTACTACTTTTCGCTCTCCTGGCCATTTAAATAATGGAATTGATACGAAATTCGGTATTACATAAAAAGGCAGCATGGCGAGCATAAGTGACTAGTCATAACATGAAAATTATGAAACTTATGTCATGAATATCATGATTTACATGTCATGGTCTTGCTGCTCTTGCGCTGGTTTCTTTCACATGTCGTATATACAAAACTGGTGTGGTATGACACGACTGCTGGCGAACGGAAGTGACAGGTCCTTACGTGGAAATCATGATACACATGTCATGTAAGCCATGACTACATGCCACGCTCATGGTGCGCTCTTGGTCGTTTCGCTAGCTTCATATATACCAAGTTTGTTATTACGAGACGTCAATTGATGACGAAGGTATACGGCTGGTGCAAACATCATAATCATGGCATGCATGTCATGTAAAACATGACTGCACGCTACGCTCACAGTGAGGTCGTGGCCGTTTCACTATCTTCGCATATACCAAGTTTGCTGTTAAGTGACTTGAATGAATGACGTAGATAAATTACACGTCCAAACACGATAATCATGATATGCGCATCATGTAAAACATGACTACATGCTGCGCTCATAGCGTGCTTGCGGCCGTTTTCGCTAGCTTTACATATACGAAATTTGGTATTACGTAACGTCAATGAACGAGGAACAGAAATGCCAGGCGCTAACATGATAACCATGATGAAAGTCTTGTACGGCATAAATTACGTCCGCCTCGTAAGTTGTGCTGATTTTAAAGAGACATATGAACTTCCCTCATTCGTGCTTCGCATATAATCGATTTCCACTGTACGTGGGCTCTGCCAATTTTTGTGTAATGATAAATATTTCGTGCCGAAGTCTGATGTTGTTGAAACACTTTGGGGAATATTGCTACGGGGCGCCAGACGTGAACACGAAAGAGAAGAAGACGATGTTAATTGATATCCCGTGCAGAATGGACTCTATCTCGAATGCTGAAGTTGGTGTTCTCTACATACAGTGTATATATATGCTCTAACGCCTTTTTCTAAACAATATATTGAATAATATATTTAAAAGACTACGTCACTCAGCCAAAGTTTCTTCGTGAGGATTCGTAACAGTCGCGGCGCCTCGTGTCCAGCCGCTGCGACTGTCAACGAGTCACGCCAAGACAAGCAAGACTGAGCGAACCACACACTGCAGAGGCTCCAGTGCAACCTTTCTACCCTAGTAAACTGCTTTACTGAGATGACTCTGTGCGATTAAGATCATCTACCACTCGAGTTCCTTGCTTCTGGACAGCAACTGACATATTATATCATAGCAAACAACGCTAATTGTTTCAAGTCAAAGTATACCATTCTGGAGAAGAGCAGGTCATTTGAGCGGTTCAGAAAACGTACTCATGGTTGCTTAGGTGGCAGCGAAGTGCTCGTGCACGGTTACTAAAATAATAATACAGGAGGGCTTTGAAAATTGAAGTTCATTGATTTCATGGCCACTTGCTATACACAAAATGACCGCACCGAGTTAGCAAGCAGCAGAAGCATACATACGTCATTCCCAATATTTAGTTTGTAATTGGAAAGAGGAATGGGAGGTCTGAAAATGACTTCAAAGGGAGATTATATGATTTAGAATGAATTTAGCATCAGGGTGCCTGGACCTAATATAACGACAAGTAAGGAGAAACGAAAAGTTGTGGTAGGCTGATGATGTGATATGTGGGAGGAAAATGGCCGCAAGTGCGTCGCGGTGTAGCAGCCGCGTTAATGCCACCATTGTATCCGGAGCCATTACGCTGCATGGAGGATAAGTGGTAGTTTTAACTTCTGCAGAGGCGTCCTAGCAAAAGATTCCTCTAACTTACTACTGTGGAAGACGCTGCTCACAGCGAACGCATTCGGGGTGGCTGACGCTTGCGATTGTGGGCGTACTAGTTTTATTTTATCTATTTATTTATTCAGATACCTACAGCGCCCAAGGGGCATTATTTTAGGGGGTAAAACCAAAAATTAAACATTACAGGTGGTGCACAACATAAAGAGTTAAGATAACAAGTTCAGCAATGTGTTAAGATTATAGATGACGTGACACATGTACGTTCCGATCAGATCACTGGAAAAATATATCGTGTCAAACCTAGAACAGTACAATACCACAAAACTACAAAAAATTAAAAAGAATTAAAAACATATAGATAGAAAAACTTATTGAATGCCGTAGAGAGGTGACGCGATACCTAGTGGAGCAAAACTTCAGCAAGGAACTGTCGAAAGAACTGATTCGCGACAAGATAACCTCCTCCAGTAGGCTATTCCAATTATGCCATGTTCTTTGAAAAAAAAAAAAGAATGCTTATATATGTTAATGCGACAGCTATGTTCTCTCACCTTCAGAGAATGATCACAATGGGCTGACCTCTATGTAGGATTGAGAATATATGTTTCCTTCCTAATGCTTGCTGCTCCAATGTAGATTTTGTGAAAGAGCTTTAGGCGTATGTATTTTCGTCTATCTTGCAAAGTCGGCCATTCAAGATTGGCTGTTATATCAGAGGAGCTTATTGAAAAGTCGTAGTTCGAGGAAACAAACCGTGCTGCACGCTTCTGAATGCGTTCTAATTCGGCAATGCAAGTCATTTTACCTGGGTCCTATGCGGAGCATTCGTATTCTAAAACAGTGCGCACGTTTGAAAAGTAGAGTTTCTTTCAACCTATGAGGAGCTTTCTTGGAGTTTCGCTTTAAGAAGTTGAAACACACGGCAAGCCTTCGCTGCTACATAGTTAATGTGGCCATTCTATGAAAAATCATTCTTATACAAAACACCTAAATATTTGCAATTTGATACAATCGACAGGTTTCACCGTCAAAACAGTACGTACCATCAAAAATGTGAGTTTTGTTAGTAAACTAGACAACTTCACACTTATCGAAATTTAGCCCCATATTCTACTTATTACACCATAGTAGTATCGTATCAAGGTCACTTTGTAACTTGACACAGTCACTCAAAGAAGTCATTTCGCGGTAAAGACAACAGTCGTCGGCATACAACCTGAGACGAGTTCACACCTGTTCACCTATATTATTAATAAATATTAGAAAACGAAGCGTTCCCAGAAGTGATTTTTGGGGAAACCTAATAAGACTGTTACATATGATGAACTCGTTCCGTGAAGAACAGTGAACTGTTTTCGGTTAGCAAGATAAGCCTCAATCCAATGTAAAAAACCATGAAGATATTTAGTGCGGGCAGTTTTATCAGCAACAGATTACGTGCTGCAGAGTGAAATGCCTTTTGAAGATATAAGAAAGTGCAGTCAACCTGTTTGCCGTTATTGAATGATAAGGCTACATCATGAGAAAACTCAACCAATTGCGTGTCACATGATAGTCCTCTCCTGAAACCATGCTGTACTGGGCTAAAAAAATGTTTTCTTCAAAATGAGCCATCAAGTTGGAATAAATATTGTGCTCTATAGTGTCTTACACGACACACTAGTAAGTGAAACTGGTCTATAATTTCGGGTTTTGTGTTATCACCGCTTTTGAAAATAGGAACCACATTTGCAGTTTTCCAGTAGTTTTGTAAGGTTCAGGAATGAAAAGATTTTTGAAAAAGTATTGCCAGGAAAAAGGCAAGTGACACAGCGAAGTTTTCTATTACATAGTTTAAACTGTGATCAGGTCCTGGTGCTGATTTCACGTTCACTTTTAGAAGTAGTTTTGCTATTCCTTCTTCTGAAAAGATTATTGCACTCATCTGACACAAATTCTGAGCAGTTTCTACTCCCCTGGCCTATAGAGTAGACTGTAAGAATACCGATTCGAAGTTGCTGTTAAAATGTTCAGCTTTCCTTTCCTTTGTGGTCATCACCATCGTTATTGTCGTGTATAACATCTAGAATAGCATCCTTTGAACTACGCTTGCTTCTGACGTACTTCCACACTTATTTCGGGTTAGTTTCTAATTTTTCACCTAGTGTTTCCAGATATGTGCTTTCTGCCTTGCGCGTTTCTTATGCTATTTCTTTGCCGAGTTCCTTCATTTCGTGATAAAGGTCAAGTTTCAGCGATCTACAGTACCGGTGGTACAGGCGGTGTCGTCTATTAATCAAAGCGCGAATATTTCTGCTCATCTATGGTTTGTCGGCTCGGCGTTTGAATGCAATTACTCGGGACGGAACTAATGACAATGTTAGCAATAAAACTTTGGTTTTTAGCCGATTACATGCGGATTCTACGTTGATACGAAAAGTAAGCTTTTGGAAAACGGGCAAAAATTCGTCTAGTTCGCGAGATTGTGAAGCGTAGTGTGCCTTGTCATAGCAGAAGGCCAGTATTGGTGATGCATTATGGCGATATGTTAACGGACAAGAGAGGTGTGCAAAAACGATAAATCTAACATATATGCTGAATGACCGTGATTCTACTAGGAACTCGTACAAATCAAAACAGAGAAAGCGTATTCAACATTGCTCGAAAGGCAGGGTAAGTAGGTGACGAAGCACTGATGCTTGGCAGGAAATTGGTGCACTTTATGTTAGGCATGTTGAAATCACCCCCTATAACAGTATACGTTGCATCCAACGACAGCAAATACATTGTTCAACTCATATAAAGGTTGAGGAGAATTGGAACCGGGTGGCCTTTAAAACGACCCGACTGCTGACGAAGTGCCATTAGTGAGGATGATCATACACCAGACTGTCTCACACGATGTGCTTCAAACGTTAATAAGCGTGCTGTTCAAGCTGTTGTGTATCATCACAGAGACCCCACCGCCATGTACGTTAGAATTTTTACGATAGATTGTGTAGTTAGATGGAAATATTTTGTTATTACTTATAGTGCTGCCTAACCAGAATTTTGTACCAATCACTACGTGAGGGCTAACCCAGTCCAAAACGGAAGTAAATTCTTCTTTTTTGTTTTTAATGCTGTGATAATTAACGACCACAACCTTTAAGCCATTCATATTCTGCAGTCTCCTACCAGGAACGCATAGTGTTGGCTTTTAGGCCGCCGTGATTATGGCATCATTTTTACTGTCATACACAGAAACTTTATTTTTCACAAGAAACTTATTAAGGTTCAGTCTAAAAGACCCACCACGGTTGCGTGCAAATAGGGCCAACTTTCTGCGACCAGCCCTAACATTTCTTGAATAATCTTAACTAACAGTAAAATTAGTCTCTTTCAGTTTTGGAGCAGCCAAAAGTACTCGCTGTTTATGTTTAAACGAAAGGAATTTGACAATCAGTGGCCGTGTTGTTCCTGCTGTGTACTGACTAATACAGTGCACTCTTTCAATAGACGTTGTACTAAGTGAAATATTCAGTTCCCCAGAAAGAAAAGACGTAGCTCTGCCTTCAGATTCCGTCCACGTTTCATTCACAGTAGTCAGGAGGCCGTAGATTATCAAATTATCTCTTCATGACCAGTTGTCTAAGTCATCTTGGCCATCATGCAGTGCCTCAATCAATGAACTGATTGTTCAAACTCGTGTGGACACTTTTTCAACTGCATCCCTGAGGGAGGGTACAGACGATGCGAAGCCCGATCAGCAATGCTTGCGTTCTGTTGGAAATGTCGCACTAACTTAATTGGGTAAGATGATGCGTGCGGAGAGCCTGTACTTAATTCAAACACAGCGTGTAACCGAGTTGAGGCTAAGGAGATGTATTGTACTAACTTCATTCCCAACACAAAACGTGTGGTGCTTTTACAAGCAATGTGCAAAATCGCTTTTTTTAGGTTGTGTATTCAGCGAACACTGCTTGCTATATGTACCGTTAGAAAGAAACCAGCTGTGTTGTGAAGTTGCTAGTACATTGTTTTTAACATAATAAACTTTGATTTCTTATTTATGAAATTTCGCATTCGCAATCCGTTGCAGTGCTTCAAGCACAAGCTCGTGATCGGCTCGCACTAGCATCTTCAACCACGACAGTTAACCAAAAACAGGCGTGGCTAAAGACTTTGCTTACCGTCCGCCTCAGTGGAACAGTGGTTAGGTTGCTCGGCTGCTGACCTAAAGGTTGCGGGTTTGATTCCTGCCATAGCGGTCGTATTGTCATGAAGGCGAAATGATTTCGCACGCGTGTAGGGTGTGATGCCAGTTCTTGGTAAAGAACACCAGATAGTCGAAATCTCCGTAGCCCTCCACTGTACAGCGTCTCTCGTATCATGGTTCTGGGACGTAAAATCCCAGATATTATTGCGATAGAAATTGTATGGACACTCTCGGCTGGATTTTGCCCCCGGCGTTGGCGTCATGCACCGTATGTGTATACGTATCTGTCTATATGAAAACGCAAGAAATAAATAAAGAAAAACACAGAAAGAAAGACTCCAACACTCGGAGTTAAACGGTGGACCTCCACGTCGTGAATGCGAGGTGTTAACCTCTGAGCCACCAAGAGGTACCTACTTTAATGTTCAAACAGCAAGCTATATCTACCACTTACCACTGTCGGTGGGCATCTCAATGGGGAACTATCGCGTTTATCGGTTTTCAGCATTATCAGCAAGATGGTGCAATGAGCACGTGGCGGCTCTCATCTCTCACACGTACTTTGGCCCGTGGAGAGGAGGGGAGTGGACGATATCTCGCGCCCTTATCTCCCAGTGGGAAAGATCATACGTCTTAGGTGGCGTTGGGCTTGCACTGGAACGATTCTGTTGTAATTACGGGATGCACAAAGGTCACTGCAATCGTTGCACAGCCTCCGTTTGCGAAAAGAGAGCGCTTTTAAGACACAGCAAAGTAACAACTGAGACGCTTATTCGCGTTCATCTGTAGCTGTGAGTACGTTTCGTGCGTCATTTGTACGTGAGAAATGCGGGGCACGTTTCGATCTGCTTTCCATTCTGCACGTGACACTTCTATTTGTTGCTATCGACTTCATTGCTTCGCCTTTGTGGCAATGGTGTGACTTTTATTTTTTATTAGTAAATAATATTTTGCTTACAAAAATCTTTCTGCAGCTTCCACAGCATCGCGCACTCTATGAAATGCAGTACAATATGGCAGGAACGTGTAAGCGGGTATAAGGGATGAAGGGGTTGGCAAAAATGTTGACGCGTTGAGCCACCAAGGTAGAGGTGTGTAAATGCGTTAGATTTTGTATTTGTGTTTAAAAGAGAGAGGCTGCGAAATGTTGAAGGCTTGGAACTCAAGTTAAAATAAAAAAAATGATCTGGGTTGTTACCCTTAACACGGGGGAGGGGCAAGTAGAAAGATGAGAAACTGGAGAGAAACACAAAAAGCACATGCCCGCAACATGGCCAGCCACTTCCACGCTACCACAGCCTACTTATAAGCATCCGCTTGTTCATTTGTGCTGTCTTGAAACATTCTTACTGTGACTCCGTCAAAACGGCAAATTCACGAATCATCATAACTGTACCTTCACATATACTCCATAAAAATTTGAGAATCTGCACCCTACAATCTTCAAGAAAAAAAAAGATCTGAAATACCATTTCTATCGTTATCAAAATAGCTTGATTGTGGTGTGCATTACCAATGTTTCATACCATTATTTAATTTTTTCTACACCCCGGCTCAAGGTTGATCAGGAAAACCTAATAATTAGATATGAAATCACTACCAATTTAAAATTATCAGATGTGACGTTTCATAGCCGCATGGGTTTCATGATATCTGGGGTGTTACGTGCCAGAACCATGATATGATAATGAAGTGCGCCGTATAGTAAAGTGATCAAAAATTTCAACCATCTAGTGTTCTTTAAACGTGTACCTGAAGCTAAGCACCTGAACCTCTAGCCTTTTGACTTCATCAAAATGCGGCCACCACGGCCTGGATTGAACCTGTGATGATCGTGTCTGCAGCCGAGCCCCACAAAGGGTTCCTTTATCACATGAGAGACGTAAAAAGCTTCTCTTCGTTTGTGACAAAACCTTGGAACAGAGAGAGTGGATAGACCAGTGACATATTTAATTTTCTCTTGTTAAGGTTATCACTTATCAGGCGTCGTCCGAATGAAAAGAAATTCGATGAAAAGCCGAGTAGACGGATTCTGTTTCTCTAGTGATTATCCACGTGACGTCTGAGTTTGTACGCTTATCACATGCATCCACGTTATCTGAGGTCGCGATGAACTAACGTTTATTTGTACTTGCATCTCGTTTTTGTTACTTTCCAAATCTATGGGCAAACTTTTCCGTCTCTCTGATACAGGGGCTAGATGAGCTTGTGATTGATGGCAGGGAAATTGTGGTTAGGTAGCGTTGACCAAAAGTGGCTGCCTGTGATTCAAAGAAAAAAAAAGAAAAGAAAAGCAGCATGGAGTGTAATTGACCTGAATTGCTGCAGGACTAGCTGAACCTTGTCTGTGTGAGGAAATTGTGCGTACTCGGCTGTATTAGCCAAATCAAAATATACAGCAGGGCTAGTTCCGATGATTGTTTTTCAAATTAGTGCCTTTCCGGACAGCAGACAGCATTATGGCCTTGGACACACTGCGATGCGCTAAAAGCAATTTAACGACTCTCCATAAATTTGTGTTAGCAGTCAGGCAATAACGAAAAATGGACCGCATGTCCAAAGGATGGCCATTTATTTTCGTGTGCGGTTCTCGTTAAACCTTGTGTTTTTTTGACGCTGTAGGAGACACGCTAAAGAACCGCACATTACGACAACAAGAAGAAGAACAAAACAGTATCACCCTTAATCTCGTCTGCCATCTCGACGATCGGGAGAGCGAAAAAAATCACGTATTTCAAAATAACTGTACGAAGGAAAAAAAAAGGTAAAGATAAAGAGCGAAAAAAGTACGAGAGGAAGTATGAAACATGGCAGCAGATACGAAGCAGCTTGTTTCTGAGGTACTCCGCTGCTAGAAATTTTCGAAGAATTTCAAAGGCCCGACACTTTGTTACATACAGGCCCTGAAAGCGCGCAATCTGAATGTTTTAGTTGGGCTTGTGAGTGCATTAAATTGCTTATTTAACCCGGTTTGTACATAATAAACGAAGCGAAAAATCAGTGCAATACACGGGACAGTGAAAGAGACCGACAAAGTGCTGCATGTACTGCGAGTTCTCGCTTGTAAAAGTGCTGAAAATTCTGCTCCATAGTTCTTTTTCTTTCTTTTTTCTTGTGCAAGCATGGTAGAGGTGAGAGAATAACTTACAGAGCGCTTATCAGGCTAGCTCACTGTTTAAAAAAAAAACATCCACGCAGAGAAAGAGAGCGATAGAGGGAGAGAGAGAAAATGCTTAGATTGATGTTGCAGACTATACGAAATCTAAAAATATTCAAAGAAGTTCATCGTAAAGCCAGAGAAATGCTAATATGAGAGGTATTAACACACACAAAATATTTTTGTCAATGATAAATGAGCTGGCGAACTCAGTGAACTACGGTCTTTCAGACTGCGGCTTCATCCACACACCCTCATTTCAAGAACGTGAGTGTTTTGAAGAACTTACATTACGTGTTGCATAAAAATAAAAAAAAGAGGCCACGTGAAATGATTTTCCAGCTGCCCGCTCGTTTGGAATTTACGACCCGAGAAGTTTATTTTATATATTTTGAATTTGTCTATTATAGAGCACTCCACGCATTTATCTTTGTATATCCGGCTACTAGTTCCATTACAGCAAGGAAAAAGAGCAGTCTAAGCCATCTGTAAATATCATCAACTTTCGCAGCACTGAAGGCTATCGCACAAGCCTCTACTGCTCATCACAATGGCTATTTGCGGCCTTCGAAGCAGTTACTTTCCTCATCATTCATCATTTTTATTATCAGTTATCGACGATCTACTTGATAAGGAGCTCGTAGTGACGAAACGTATAAGCGAATGGTATGTACATTATTTTTTATTGTTTCTGTTTAACCCTTTTGATCGACTGCTGGAGTTAACTGTTTAGAGAATTCAGTTTGTCAACACTTGTTTTAAGTAATAGAAGCTTGCCCGTAGACTGATTTTTGTTCATTTATTTCCAATGATGGCTTTCATAGTTAGCTTCCTTGCTTCGACTTCTGTGGTTGTTTAAGGGGCGAAGCATTTTACCGTCTCGGCTTGTCGGCGTGCATCATCGTCTGCGCGTGACAGTCCTAGGGTGCATCGATGTGCGCGCTCCTCCGCTTCCAGTATGGAGAGACCTTTTGAAAGACCCCGTGCCGCCTGGCAGCCATATTGATGCGAAAGTCTGGGGTGGTGCGCAGAGGCTAGCGCGGGAACGGTGCTGTAAACACGTTGTTCTTGACGTGTCGATCGAGATCCGTTCTTTTGCCGCTATGAGAGGCTGCTGTGGGCCATTGTGAACTAGTAGACCTGCAGATGTTCCCCTTCCCTCGTAACAGCGAATGAATAAAAAAGTGGGAAGCACAAATGAAACGCGACCGAGTGGCATCCGATCGATCACACCAAGGGATGTGAGGTTATTCATTGATTTGTCCAGCATGTGGCCGTGCATTTTCAACGCGATGTTGTAAGTGTCTATGGGAGCTGCAACACACGGCACTTCAGCGAGCACGGGAATGATGGGTAGTACACACATTTGTCTAATTTTCGTACTTCTGGCCTGCTTCTGGCTCTGTGTGTGTTCGTGTGGGTTGGAGCTGTTTTTTTTTATGAAACAAGTATTAGCAAATGTTAAGTGGTTGCGCTTAACCATTTTATTTTTTTTTGACTTACTTTCCAAATCGGCTGACGAAGTTTAAAAGGGTTCAATCTTTCTTTCAAAACAAAACTAAAACACAGCAATAAACGAAGCCGCAAGTACAATTCCCCGCCCGCAAGTACGAAGACTAGGCAAATGTGTGTACTACCCATAATTCCCATGGTCGCTGACCGATCGCAGCGCCAGAGTGCCCTCTAGTTAATTTTGGGAAACTCTATGGTTCTCGGCTTACTCGGCGAGCAAACTCGGCGCCGCGGCCGTGCGGAGTGCCTCCGTCGGTGGGGGCAGCTGATGAGCATTAGCACTTGATAAGCAATGGCGCGGAGACTTCCTTGCAGACACCCGACACTTTGCCTCAAGCTTTAAGAATGTCGCTCTCAAAATGTGATGGGGAGCAAAGAATTCACGCATCTTGTGGGTTACAGTCCTCGTGCACTCATCGCTGCATGCGGGCGGGCTAGCGCTCTCGCAGACTGTCCACAGCCAACATGAAGAGACACTAAAGAGGCTTTCGTATGCAAATGCCACGTACACTTCGCAATGCTCCAGAACTTGCAGGTGAGGCATTTCAACTTTTCGCTTACGTCGACTTCTCTGTCTTCTCGGAGTTGGAGCTCCGCATATGATGTGCCTACCACTACTCTTTTTCTGGTTTTCTGCACAGTGTGCACGAAACCATAACAAATGGTAGATTCCATGTAGAGTCAAAATGAATGTAATGCAAAGCACGAATGAGGAAGATTGAATTGTCACATTAAAAACAGCACAGCGTGGCGAAGTGGGCGTAAATTAAACCGTACATGACTGTTATGTGGGGATTATCATGTTTGAGCTTCAAATTTGTACTCGTAGTCTATTCATGGCACGTAATACTAAATTTGGTACATTTGAAGCTAGCGAAACGGCCGCGAGCGCACTATGAGCGTAGCATGTCATTTTTTACATGAAAAACATGAATTATTATCATGTGTGGACGTCTAATCTATCTTCGTGGTCTATTCACGTGACGGGACACCAAATTCTGTATATGTGAAGCTAGCGAAATGGACGCGAGCGCATCATAAGCGTGGCATGTAGTCATGTTCTTACATGACATGCATGCCATTATTATCATGGTTGCTCCAGTCATATACATTCATCATGCATTCACGTTACGTAATACCAAATTTGGTGTATGTGAAACTAGCGAAACGAGCGCGAGTGAATCATGAGCGTAGCATGATGTCATGTTCTTACATGATGCGCATGTCATGATTTTCACGTGAGGGTCTTTCACTTAAGTTCGCCATGCAATCATCACATACTATATCAGTTTAGCGATATATCGTGTGAACAAAACCACCACAGGAGCAGCAAGACAATGATGTATATAATGACATTCATAACATGTATGTAATGATTGTTGTATTATGACTAGTCACATATGTTCGTTATACATTCATGTTATGATATATATATATATATATATATATATATATATATATATATATATATATATATATATATATATATATATATATATATATATATATATATATATATATATATACATATATATATATATATATATATAGAGAGAGAGAGAGAGGTGGTTAGATAGATAGATAGATATGGTGAAACTAGCAGAAGTTCGCGAATATATGCTTCGCATTATAAGAGCAGAAAAGAGAAGAACGCAGCTGGCCATCGATCGATTGCAGCACCACATGAACTTCTAGCTTCGGAACGTGCGCAGGAAGTAAAGCCGTCCTCTCAAACTCTCGAGGGTTAACCCTACGCTCCCCGGAGAAATATAAGAGAAGGGAGATCCGCACAGACGACTGACACGCATTGCCATAATGCCGATAAACAGGTTTTGAATGTGAAAATTTTATTTATATAACACGCTTTGACACTATTCAAGGACAGCCATGTTTGTTGGTCATGGTGACTAAACAAGGATTCTCGTGCTTAAATTACTTTGAAAATAAAGAGCGCAATACTAATCCGAGTCAAAGAACAGACGCTTCTTTTTTTAACTGCGTATTGAAGTTTGCACATTTAGCGCAGTGATTTGAACATTGAACTCAGAAAATCTTCTTATATTGATAATTGTTAATGTTAATCTATCGCTGCTTTTTGAGCTTGCTGTCTATCGACTAAATAGTGATTCAAGGTTGAGGTTTACGTCAACGTCGTAAATAATTACAATAGCCGAAAAAAGGCACCCTCATTGCGCGAAGCAACAATTTTTCGTGTGCAGGTATCACAGGCGTTACGAGGTTGGAGTGGCACAAGACTAATTTTAGGTAGCTTAATTATATTTCTCGGTTTTCCAGTGTAATGAATTCATGGACAAAGTACCGCTTGAGGTACTTCAGTGAACGGAAATTCGATTGATTGATTGATTGATATGTGGAGTTTAACGTCCCCAAATTACCATGTGATTATGAGAAGCGCCGCAGTAGAGGGCTCCGGAAATTTCGACCACCTGGGGTTCTTTAACGTTAAACTGAAATTTGCCGGAAATATAACTACTATTACGTAAATATACTAAATTCTCGTGAAGTCTTCATCTGTTTAACATCAAGAATTGCTTGTTTCCCTGAATGAATCACATTCAAAGAAACGTGGACAGCATGGAATTAGAATTACGGTGGCACGCAGACATTTCATCACTAAATTTCGTTCGATGGTACACTGTGGAAGTGACGCGACATGGTGTATATGCCTTTAGCATCTGTACACACATATTACTGCCATTACTTGGAGCCCAAGTTTATGTTTCAAATGCAGACAGAAAATGCATGGAACGAATGAGCTGTCTGTAGATTATGTGGTTCCAATTAAACAAAATTCACTGAATGTTGTTCCAGCGTTTCTAAACATGTCTGGCGGTGTAACAAAGAGTGATCCCAAGAATTAGCCCTTTCTGTAAAACACTGGACTAGTAAGTTTATTTTTCTCGCCATTCAAAAAAATATATGATTCCACTAACGTAATGTTTTATTACTTCTGAACCTCATCAGTTATTTAAAGCAGGTATATATTTTCTAAACACGCTTTAGTCCGGAACTATTGTCAATATGTGCTAATTTGCATCTAAAACTGGAGAAGCAACTTGTAAAGCCCCTAGCAGTGCACATTTCCAGCCTGCATTTACTGCACGGATTAGGGCTTCTGTACCACATATGTCACACGAGTAGATCTAATACGGGAATGTCAATAGCGTGAGGAATTACGGAAGTTTGAAGTTCAAATTCTAAAGGATGGTTGCTTGGGAGAGCCTCTTGTCATTCGGTATTAATGTGCCCGATATCACGACAGACTGCAATTTGCGACTATGAATGATTCTATCTTAAGAACCTTTTGTGGATGTTGATCAAATCTATAGCTACTATCAACGATGAGCACCTGAATTCAACGAGCAAAAAACTTTGCGAGAAACTTGGCGAACGCTTGAGCAGAACGCGATAACGTAATCGGGCTCCACACGCCTCCCCTTCAACCAGCCGCAAGAAAATGAAAGTTTATGAGCGAAACATTGGTCTTTTCGAACTGCCCTAGAATGCGCAATGGCCGCAAGTATACGGTTGCAAAGTGCCCCCGACGTCATAATTCCTTCTTGTGAAAATAGGCGAAGTACGCTTACGGAAGGTGCCACATGTACCTGCGCAGCTACACGCTTCGCGATGCGTGGGCAGCTTTAAATCTCCCAATAATTGCGCAGGTGACACGTTTGGACACCCGGTGCGATTGTACGATTCTGCCATGCAGTATTACATCCGTTTTGAAAGACTCCTACCACTACATGACATCGTTATAGCACTTTTTATGAAGCAGTGTGAAATATTGTCATTGCTCCACTGTAGAACACATATTTGCCTCGCAAAGGGCTGAGTTATAGTCTAACTCAAACCAAACATTTTTTTAAAAAATCATTTTTTTTGTGCATATATGTCGAATTTTCTAGTCATGGACAATGCCGAATAACCAACGATGCTCGCAACCAACGATGCTGTCTATGGCGTCGACACCGGAACTTCAGCGAAATGAGCTCTTCAATGCTGCTGCGTCAATGCATGCAAGGGTGCATGTAAAAGGCAAAAAAAAGCGAAGACGTTTTGGGAGTTGCCGCAGTTCAGCAGCTTAGAAGAAGAGAGAAAACATCAGTGAGGGTAATAGCACGGCGAAAATAACTTTTATCATTGCTAAAGTTGCTGAACGTATTGCTTTCAGAAGTTATAACTATAAATGCCGCCACCTCTTTTCAACTCCTTCGACTGAAGCGGCCATGTTCCAATACAATGTACAACTTCCAAATTTCATTTCCCCATAGAAATAGTAAAACAGACGGCGAATAAAAGCGAAGGCGGATCAATGCGAGTCTTGTCAATGCACTTGCTTGCTGCTGCTATAGAAGCTGTAGACGGCAGACTGAGGTTGGAAAAAGCACGGGTGAACTATCTGAGGGCATAACCCTAATGAAAAGGAAGAAAAAAAAACAATTTGGCAGATTCCAAGTACCACGCGTGTCGATGCTATGCGAAGCCCGTGAGGGGAAGGTGACTGCGGTGTAACTCTTTTATTCAGCGAAACAGTGCAAAATGACGCAAAAGATATAAACAAATATTGTACCATTGCACGAACACAAATATGTTGAACAGTCGCGCATGCTTAATATAACGAATTGCTTACAATTGCGTAACGATTACACCAGCAATATGGGTACTACCAATGCCAAAAGAGGTAAGTTGATACGTAGCGCTTGTGCTTGCGAGGATGATAGCACTGGATAATGCTATACGCAGACTAACTTCAGTGGATTGTGCTTAGCCACAGTTGACGTGATGCTTGTATGATCGGAGTACATACGTAATGTTTCTAAAATTCGACAGCCACCACTACCACCACAATTCACATTTTATCAACATTGCGTCTACATTAGGTCTTTTTCCAAAGCATGCACTTCGCATACCTGGCGTGGCTCTGTAGTAGACTTGAAAGCCACGCAGTATGCTTGAGTGCAATAACTTCGGGAACTGTGATTTGATTGATATGTGTAGTTTAACGTCCCAAAACCACTATATGATTATGAAAGACGCCGCAGTGGAGGGCTCCGGAAATTTCGACCACCTGGGGTTCTTTAAGGTGCACCCAAATCTGAGCACATGGGCCTACAACATTTCCGCCTCCAACGGAAATGCAGCCGCCGCAGCCGGGATTCGATTCCGCGACCTGTGGGTCAGCAGCCGACTACCTTAGCCACTAGACCACCGCGGTGGGGCTTCGGGAGCTCTGATGTTTATTCTTTCAGCTCGCCGAGTCAGCGCCCCTGATATCAGTTTTTATTAACGCTCTCACATTTATCCTTCCTTCCTTCCTTCCTTCCTTCCTTCCTTCCTTCCTTCCTTCCTTCCTTCCTTCCTTCCTTCCTTCCTTCCTTCCTTCCTTCCTTCCTTCCTTCCTTCCTTCCTTCCTTCTTTCCTTCCTTCCTTCCTTCCTTCCTTCCTTCCTTCCTTCCTTCCTTCCTTCCTTCCTTCCTTCCTTCCTTCCTTCCTTCCTTCCTTCCTTCCTTTCTTTCTTTCTTTCTTTCTTTCTTTCTTTCTTTCCTTCCTTCCTTCCTTCTATCCTTCCTTAATAAGCACATTTCTTCGTGGCTACATAAGCCAGATATATATCTTATCTTTGAGTATTAAGCAAGAAATATCGACGTCTCTCACGCGTCTTAATGATTTGCCAAATATATTGAAATATTGACTTCCGCAAAGCAACGAAAGAACCTTAGTGACTGATGTGGTAAAATTCAGCACACATAAAATCCCAAATTAACGACGTTGTACGGTACATATGTCATATCAGAAATCGGGCCGCCTGCTTGGGGTGAAAAATTGTCATTTTAAGATTAAGGATCGTTATAGTTGTGCAGGATCAATGGCACACCACGTAAACAAGGCCTTAATCGCGGGCCACCATCACCAAGGTGATAGAAAATAGATTGAGCGGGAGTACATCGCTGGGAAGAAAAAGTGCGGGAAGAGCAATAAGCTTTTACAAGTGAACGAAGAAAATGGTGCGAATAAGGCGAAAATTGTCACCCAACTATGCACTAATGCATTTACCTTGATGCCTTAACCTCAGAATATATATATGTAGATGTCAATCACGTTATATGTTGCGTCTATTTTGGTTCACAAAAGTTTTTAACGTTGTGCTTTCTAATGCTAGGACTTGCGAAACATGTGGGAATGATTTTGATGGACTGCAAACTCTGCGCGAGTGTGTATACGTATGCGTCAAAGTTTGTCTGATGCCACTGTTGCTCTAAGTGTGACAGCTGCCGTTGTTCACACCAACAACCATGGGATTCCATGCCGCTGTTGACATAGCAACAGTATTTACCGCAGCGCGTAGGCATTCTCAAACCGTTTTTCGTCGCCCCCACCGACGCGTGCAAAACGCAAACCTTTCTCTCGCCTGACTTCCCTTCGCAGCTATACTTTCTTTAGTAAACGGCACTTTTATCACGCTGGTGCTATGAAAAAGCCGGTTCTAACTGCTTTTCGGAAGGCTCTGCCGTTGACACATTCGACAGTGCATAGCGGAAAGTGCAGATAAATGGGAAAGAGGGAGAGAGAGAGAGACTGTTTATTAGGAAAAACAGAGATTTTTGCCGGCGAGAAGACGGCTTCTTCGTTGTCTCAAGAGTAGTGCGAAATAGGGACCGTTTGGGAACTACGTTTGCACACGAGGAGAAAAATGACCATGCTCTCTCGTTTCTTGCTCTTTTCTGGAAAGGTCAAGCACGCCACTGTTTTTCTACCGCCTGTCTGTGCGCCAGCTGAGTGACGTCTCGATAGCCGAAGTGGACGGTAAACACTTGACATAACTGCCTTAGTATCACATCAAATGGCAGGAAAGTAATGTGGTACGAGCGAGACCACGAGCCGCGTTCTGTCTGCTATCTCTGGAGGCGACATGAATATGGCATTTGTGTGAACTGTGGTCGCCCATCGGGTGAAATAAAAAAAAAGCAAACGTTTGTTTATGTGTCAGTGTATCTATTTACGCCTTTCGAAAGTACATTGCTATTACAAAGCCCGTACCAACGTCACGCAGTCGAACAGAACATCTCCGCACCGATTTCCACAACACTGCATAGATGCACTACTCAACTTGACAGCAAGTCACATGAAGCGCTTCTCGGATACTTCTATTTTTACCCAGCAGTTGTACTAACGATGAAAGATGCCATTTTTATAAGCTGCTCATGTCCCTACTAAACTTTTCAATGAATACGGATTTCGTTGCAAACTTCAACTTTTTTTTTTTGGGGGGGGGGGGGCAGATTCACAGAAACGGAGCGGCATACACCGATTGATTCGCAGGCTTCTCGTTTGCGTTAGGAGCTCTTTTATTCACGTTGTCTCGTTCACCTGTTTTGCGCTTAAAATATGAATAAAGATGGCTGCATTTCAACTCGCCTATTATGTTTAACTTTAGCCCTTTCGTTAAACACGGCGTTCGGAAAAAATGACGGACTGCTATAGCCTCGCAAGGACACATAGATAGGTCTGCAGTCCAGAAAATTCGCTGGTAAAAAAGAAAAATGCAGCAGGGCTATATGAAATGGCGCAGCGGAAGACTCTTTCCTGCATGATGCTGTACACATGATTTTTTTTTCACGAATACGTAGGCGCTTTTTCATGACTGACATCCACGGCAAATTTCGTTTCACATCACATGCGCAGTGACATACATCCTAATAAGTGAGGAATGCAACAGTATTTAAACTATCGTGGGCTAAAACGCTGCAGTTTTGTATCCGTATCATATAAACAGTGCTATGGTGAACTCTATCGCATGAAAACGCTTGGGCCGGTGCACTCAATGTTTCATGGCATGATTATTTCACATTACGATAATGAAAACCGGCAGAACAGTCGCTATCAGCCTATGATGGCTGCGCACATTGGTATAAAATAAAATTGTGTGTAATTGTTTTTCAAAGTCTCTCTCGTCTCTCCTACCCTCAGTCATTAGCCACTGTGATTGGGGGTGTAATTTTCTGGTATATCAAAAGAGAGAGAAGCAATTTTATTGATGTGAAAGAAACAAGTTTCTTACGGAGGGATGGCGGCCAGGTGGCGCATGGTGGCAACCTCCTCGGCTCGTTGTATGGTGCGAAGCTCTTTTTCGAGGCTGGCATTTCAGAGTACATTGTTACAAACCACGGGCGAGTGATTGGTCAAAAAATCATGTTAGAGAGAGGAGGGAGGTCATGCAGCAGTATAAGTGGACACTACGGAGAACGAATTTTTTTCAAAAGATTGAGGCAAATGTGTGTGTATACCAGTTGGAATGAGAGGTGCGTTTGCAAGCAATGCCTTTTGTACTTTGGTGAGTTTAGAATGCGGCGTTGGCTCTGTTCGATGCCAGTATTGCTTGACGCGTTGCTGAGACGTCTGCTTGGACACAATGACATGCACGCATGCAAGTCAACAATCGTCACTGCAATTTCAGATAGAATGCAGGGACGTTGTTCACTTCTCGTTCACTCTTTACAGGAGAACCACCTGTTTTTCGGATGGCCTTTGGGGTCACAATTTTATTTCTCCTTATACAAATAGATATACCGTAAAGCTGCCGAATACTTTTATGCATAAGGTCTCATGTATAATTGAAATGTGCGAAATCGAAGACATAAAAAATATGAGATCAACAAGGTTAATGTGGATGTATAAAATTCAAGTATTGTGATGAAGGCACAAACCAATTAATACAAAGCGCTTATTTTTATGCATCCCACTTATGAAAATTCAGGTGGTTTTATAATTCCAGCACTTGAGGTGTTTATCCGCATAGCACAGAACAAGTTTTGTAATATGTACACGTCATTGTAAAGTGCGTAAATATAGACAATTTCAGCTATCTAACTTCAGATGCGAACGCTTTTTCTGGCTTATGAATACCTGATTTGGGTATGTGTGACTCAGAGAATGCACAGTGCTATATCGAGAACGAAAAAAAAAAGTTTTGTCGGGTGTGACAATGTGTGGTGGATAGAAGGCTCCCTAGTTCAACGAACGAGCTGATCGGAGCGTGGCTCGAGCCTGTTTAGCTGATTCTATTACCGCAAAGGCTGAACTCGTGAGAGTCGATAGCCCAACAGAGGTTGATTGATTTGTGGGGTTTAACGTCCCAAAACCACGATATGATTATGAGAGACGCCGTAGTGGAGGACTCCGGAAATTTTGACCACCTGGGGTTCTTTAACGTGCACCCAAATCTGAACACACGGGCCTACAACATTTCCGCCTCCATCGGAAATGCAGCCGCCGCAGCCGGGATTCGAACCCGCGCCCTGCGGGTCAGCAGCTGAGTACCTTAGCCACTAGACCACTGCGGCGGGGCAGCCCAACAGAGGTATTGCATCAGCAGTTTGTGCTACTGTATTCCCAGAAAACATGATATACTTCTTTTACTGTTATCGATATATATATATATATATATATATATATATATATATATATATATATATATATATATATATATATATATATATATATATATATATATATATATATATATATATATATATATATATATACGAAGCCTACTTTAAGCGTATTTCGCGAGAACGCACACACAGAGCAACGACGCATGGAAGACAAAACGCAAATCATTGTCTGTCTGTGTGGTGATTTCCACACGTCGTCTCAGACAAAGTGACTAAAAAACTCTTTAACTTGCTGTTATAGGCAAACCATAGCTACCAGATCGAGTCAGACGAAGCTGTGTTTGCAGTTTCCTAAATGTCTTGTTTATATATAGAATGACCAAGTTTTTCTCGCGAGCCATATACGTCTGGTTTTTGCGTTTTGTTTGTATGATCCACATCGTGTTGACGCCCAAGAGATGTGAAATCATGTGAGACACTTTTTAAAGCCTCTTAACGCTCTATGCGGCTGACAAAATAAGACGGTTTTATGATACGCATTAAACTTTGTGCGCACCGCACGCAGAAATGGTCCTAAAACTTAGATGCCCGGAAGAGTCAAGTGCCGGTGGTTATTCGCCTCTGTGTGCCCGGCAGTCATGCAGCATTTCGATTCCTCCTTCACTGGCAAGTGCCCATACTGTGTGCAGGTGGCTGCCACTTACCACGTCGTTGGGGCTTGCCAGCTACTCAGTTCTTCCTCCCAACTCTAAGCCAACCCAAGAGGAGTGAGAGGCGACTTTGCTGAGTTGCTCAGACCTACGGGCCTAAAGGGCCCTGGTCCAGAGAGCTAGGCTAGCGAGTGTCACCGATAGGATCCTAGAATAAGGACTCCACCCGCTATGGAGCCTCTAAAAGCTTCCCCTCTTTCTTGTTTTGCAATAAATGATTCATTATCTGCGTCCCAAGGGTGTCTGGTTCAACGTAAAGAAACAAGGTTTTGTATTTTTTTGTCAGTTCGTCATACTCTCAACAGAACATTGGCGTGTGCTAGTTGATTCATTCTTTATGTTTCGAGTGCCCGCACATGGCAAGAGTTGGTGCTGATCAGCCTGGTGAGGAAAAGTTGTTTACATTGGTATCCTGTTAGCTGCACATAAAGTTGCTAGATAACGGCAAGTTCAGAGACTTCAATATTTACAGAATTTCCAACCACAGAGCTGAATATAGGATTGTAGGCATGTGCTACACGCAATTTGTGGCCCATTCACTGCAACTACAAAGTGAAAAAGAAACCGGTGGCTATTATCAGATTCTGCCTTATTTACAGTAAATTTTCTATAGAAAATATTTACTGGGCAAGTGTCTCTGACATAATAAGGGCAACTAAAGGCACCACAGAACCTTCAAGGCCCCTATTTGAAATTAGTAGTGACTGCAGATACCATTAGGCTAGTTCATTACTTGTATACTTCAATCAATATTTTGTGTGTGTTTGCATATTTTGCTACATACATCTGCCGAATGTGGCGGAGGTGCCGATGACAACAGAGTCATTGCGCATCTTCGACGTTGTGAGAAAAACGGACTGTTTTCTTTGTGTATGCATTCAGACAATGGTCGACCTTTATATCTCACTCACACTCATCATATCACGCGCTAGTCATTGTTCCGACGCCATGCAGGTGAATAATGGAGATATTTTCGTTCCGATCAGTATTTGCACATTCTTCCAAAAAAATTAAAGTTTCTTACAAGTGTCGCACTCTACAAAAGAAGTATCCTTTGCGATAAATTTTTAGTGCAGTTAGTCGTCACTAGAGGATGTTTTGTCACCCCAAACAGCCCTGCAGAAGCACTGCAGCAGCAAACATTTCAGCAATGTACCCACAACTAGAGAACCCGCTGTACGCCAGGTTTCATGTGTTTTTTGCCTGCCTACTGTACTTTTTAGACAGACGAAAAATTAATATATATTTGGCACAGGCTTACAATTGATCATTTTCTGCATTTTTTTAGATCCATGTTTGAAAATAGCACGAACAAGTCTTAAAACATTGTTTTCGAAAATTAAATGTTTTGATATAGAGAGAGCCCAATATGCAATTATGATGGCGTTCATTTGTTAGTTTTCTCTTTTATTAAACTTTGTACTTTCACTTTTATGACTCTATCTAAGAAGCACTACGCTGAGTAGCAGCAGGGACACAGTATATTTAAAGCAGACTTCTCAGTTTTTTTTTCTTGTGACAAGCTTGGGTTTCTCTTTGTTCTGTTCTCTTGTAACTGTCCATTTGGGGAGAGGTTGAAGTTCAAATTATGTCAGTTACTCTAGAAGTTCTGCACCAAAAAAAAGTCACCCAAAATGAACAATGAGCAGCTAAAAATGTAATAGCACACTGAAACTTAAAAGACTATGGTGACGTGCAGTTTGCTTGCAGTTCACACTGTAATAAAGCGTCCACATGCTCAAATTTTTAGCTTTGCTCACAGTATACTGACGAATCATTCCATATATAACAACACATCGCTGTATAGCAGAAGCACTTATCCAGTAAAATTTGCACTATGAAGTGAGTTCAAGAAGATGTTCCTTTTTCTGAAGGTGACCTTTAGGCCATGGTCCATGTAATTTCTGTAATGTGAGGGTGCGTCTGTCTACACTTGGTAGTTTCTTCCTTAATTTGTCTCTTATTTTCGTACTGTATACAGTCCAAACGAACATGACAAACATTCTCATCTTCCTGACCACCGAAGCATTCCGGTCAGCGGAATTGGTGTATTGTGACAAGAAGCTGTTTATATATGCTACTTCTAGTCTCAAAGTATGCGGAATAACGTCTCTGTAGGCCGTGAAAGGTCTGCTACTATTGAATATTTTCAGTGTAAATCAAACTAATATTTATTTATTTATTTATTTATTTATTTATTTATTTATTTATTTATTGTACCCTCAGGGCCAGATGCATTGAAGAGGGGAGTGGGTTTACAAAAAATGGATTCAGAAGGTGAGTAAAAGGGAGTACAGGATTCAACGTTTACTGAATAATCAATTTTAGCTGATAACAAAGTTAGGACACAAAAGTAGAACAAAAGAGATCTGGTGTACATATTTTAAATAATCCTAGTATACAATTCTAGCTACGAAACACATCAGAACACGCAAGAACATAAAAAAACGAAAAAGGCACACGTAATAAGTAACCTCAGTTTACAATGTTTGTTAGTGCAGCGCGAAACAGCTGATAATCAGTAATCGCAGCAGTCGCTCCAGGAAGCTGGTTCCAGTCTTTGCTGGTGCGTGGGACAAAAGATTCTGAACACGTAATTGTTTGGCATATAGGTATACCAACTTTGTGCGCATGATCGATGCGAGAAGACACGTAGGACGGTGAAAGAAAAAGATTAGCACGAAGGTGGGGGCTATCATGGAAGATTTTATGAAAAAGGCACAGGCGAAAAAACTTACGACGAGAAGAAAGGGAAGTCAGCTGCAACGAGTTTTTCATAGCTGTAACGCTTGCTGTTCGATCGTAATCGTGTAGGATAAACCGGGCAGAGTTATTTTGGACCAGTTCGAGGGCTTTGATCAGATAAACCATGCTGGGATCCCAAACTGAAGCAGCATATTCTAATTTACTTCTAACCAAGTTCTTATACATCAGTAGTTTTAGAGAGGCAGGTGAAGAAGAAAAATTGCGACGAAGATAGCCTAACATACGGTTTGCATTGTTAATAATGTTGCTTATGTGAACGGACCAGGTCAGGCAAGAAGTAATGTGCACACCTAAGTACCGGTAGGATGAAACACAATCGAGTAGAACATTATTAAGATGGTACGAGGCGGGAGTTGTTGAAGTTCGACATACGCGTAAAACTTTACACTATTTAATATTAAGGTTCATTAGCCAAAGACTTCACCAGTTTGAAATAGCGTTAAGGTCGTTTTGTACAATACTAACATCGCTTGTGTCGTTAATTTCACGAAATATCACACAATCGTCAGCGAACAGGTGTATGTTTGATGAAACGCAATCAGTGAGGTCATTGATGTAAATTAAAAATAAAGTAATGATTGCGCTCATTGAGAGCTATGAAGCCGTTTCTTTATAGAACAGTAGGTAACTCTTTTAGTTATATTTTGAATATTTGGCCAAGCACATTAGAATTGCGCCACACCGTCCTTATTCTAGTCTTTCTCGGCGAACCTGTCCACCTCCTCATTACGCTTCATTCCAATGTGGCCCGGTATGCACTGGAATACAATGTTGTGAACTGGTGCCGATGCAAATTTCACAGTTTATACAATATATTTCGCTATATTTCGCAATTTTTGTAAAGAGATCTCGCATGTTTGATTATCTGAAGGACGGGTTTGCCATCCGTGCATACTACCCTCAGTCATGTCCCAGAATAGTCGCCGATAAACTTCACTGCTTCGAAAATAGCCACCAACTCCGATGGCGTTGACTAAGATTTTTATGATAATATATAGCCCCGCCGCGGTGGTCTAGTGGCTAAGGTACTCGGCTGCTGACCTGCTGGTCGTGGGATCGAATCCCGGCTGCGGCGGCTGCATTTCCGATGGAGGCGGAAATGTTGTTGGCCCGTGTGCTCAGGTTTGGGTGCACGTTAAAGAACCCCAGGTGGTCTCAATTTCCGGAGCCCTCCACTACGGCGTCTCTAATAATCATATGGTGGTTTTGGGACGTTATATCCCACACATAAATCAATAATAAATCATGATAATATATAGACTCTCTTTTCTTCAAGCTTTGATATTAAGACCGAGGCCAATGCTTCTTCAGTGCAGGACCCAGCTGTAGATATTTTGATCTTATATTGTGCATTGTATAAAAGTAATGAAACGCCATTTTTAACATCACTAGATGTGCCATGTCGGCTGTCTTGCGTATACCGTCTATGTCACAGATAATGTTCAGATCCGGAAACGTAAGGTGTGGTTTGGACGGTGTCCATTGTTTATATTCTGGTACTATTGCTCGAAATGATGGCCCACTATCCTGTAGTCATGGTGCAGTCCTGTGTGTTAGTCCGCCAGATAGAAGATGACTGTCATTTTGCGTGAAAATTCTAAATAAGTGTGTGGACGTTTATCTCACGAGTATTATATCAAAAGTGGTTGTCTTTCTTCCGCATACACTAATTCGCAAGAAGTCGACCCTGGTGACTCCAGACATATTCACAGGCTTCTTGCCAGTGGCTTCGCCAAGTGAAGTCTTTCGATAGAGGCTGAAAGTCCGTGCAGTAGAGGGAGAAAGTAACTCACCATCTATTAGAAATAATGAATTTATTCTAAGAATATGCATGACAGAGCATTGTGTCAATGCGCATTTATTGCGTTAAATAGGCAGAGTTACGAACTTGCATTCTGCACTAACGAACGGTTGTCGCACAAGCACATAATTGGGGACGCGGCCCTCGTGTTGCGAGATTGGGCTTGTTGGTAGCCTATTTTCCACGTGAACAGCATAATAGAAGATGTGAGGGCAAAGTGAGACAGTGGTTTTCACGTTTCGTTCTAGTCCTTTCATTGCCTCTCGAGCTGTCCAGATTTAAACCGGGACATAGGCTGGCAAATCCACCCATACGTATATTAAGTCAGAGTTCAAGCGAACCCTAAGTGCAACACATATTTCCAGACTGAGTCCGCAATGTCGACTTGAGAGGACATTGGGGATGAAGGCAACGAAGACGGAGCTCAACTTTAGGAAGGCAACATACTTGTACCGCCGGTTATAAACTTACTGTGGTATGGTGACTAAAGTGCGACGTTAAGTGCACCCTAGCTCCTCTCTTTGTCTCTTTCTTCATCTTTAAAACTCCCCAATCCCTTCCTCCTTTGTAGGGTAGCATACTAGTCTGCTTAGACTGGTTATTATCCCTGCCTTCTTTTCCTTCCTGAGTGAGGCCGAATGAGCTCCACTTTTTATTGCCGACCTATTGTATTATCTACTAACCTATCAGCGTAACTGTACCTGCCTCATGTCGGCCTAGGTTTGTATCCAAGAGTATTCCCATATACCTCAACGCACTAGCTTTCATGCCCCAACTCAATGTCAAATGACCAGAGGCCTGAATTTGGCCGGGCGGGGGTGCCAAGACCTCTCCCGAAAAATTCTTTCTTGAAACCTTCGGGATAGAAATATCGCGTATAGGTCGCTTATTTATAAAAACGTCCTTACTAAAATGAAACCACTAGTAACCCGTAATTTGAAGCTATAAGATCTAAAGGCGCATCACAGAGCACTGATTGTGTGAGATATAGGTGTGAAAGAGCATTTACACTATGATCGGAAAGCTTATTTTATACCAGCGGACTCATGAGTCGATTCACTGACACTCACTCCGACTAGAGTCAAGCAATAAGTCCGAGTCTGACTGAGTCTGGCTGATTTATATGTATGAGACATTGAGTCCGAATGAGTCCAGTAGAAAAAAAAAAGGTTAGTGCGTCCGAGTGAGTTTGGTTCAGGAAATGTTCGGTGAGTCTGAGTCCGAAGAAGCTCTCAGAGCAAAACGTGTTTTTTGAGCAAGTCTGAGGGAGTTACATTTTTTTTTCGCCAACCAATGACTCTAGGTGCTGTATGCAAAATAGCCTGAGCTTCTCTGGAACACGAGTTTACTCCAAGCTTACCCTACGGCGGTCAAGACACGAACACAGTGCTGGACGCGCGAAAGCAGCCTTTATAAAAAGGGCGGCAAGAAACAGAATGGTGCCAAATGTGCATGTGTGTCATTTCTGGTAGTTTTCAAAAAAAAAAAAACACCACGTGCGAACGCATCAGCTCCGCCACTCAGTCAACATTCCAAAAGTGCATGACTGTTTTGAAATCAGAGCGCACTGCGTAGACGCTGACAGAAAGACAGGGACAAGCGTTTACTACCAATGTAAAATTTATTCAGAAAACTATGAAATATGTAGTGACAGATGAAACAGTGTCATGACACATACGATAAGACCAAATCATAGACCAAAATAACCGAACAGATGATTGAGGCACCATACATAGCGCGTGAACACCAGACTTTAATCAGCAAACCATCGATAGCTCTGTTCGATAAGGTGCTAGCATTTTTAGACAATAGCAGATGCCATAGGAGTTCAGTAATCACTCGAAAGCACAGTAGGCGTTGGCAGCGTGGGGCTGACGAACATATAGATGTTTAGGCGGTTATATATATATATATATATATATATATATATATATATATATATATATATATATATATATATATATATATATATATATATATATATATATATGTGTGTGTGTGTGTGTGTGTGTGTGTGTGTGTGTGTGTGTGTGTGTGGTTACTCATAATTGAAGATTACGTTGCTCTCGTGTTCTTTTTGAAATTAGCAAATGCTAAATGCAAGACGTCTACATGGGTATTTCGCAGTGTGGTACTGAAATAATACGGGGGAAAGAAGACTCTATATATCTGTACGGAGGGACATATATATCTGTATGTGACAGAGGAATAGTGGGCGGGAGAAAATCAGACGCAGAAAGTGCAGAGCTCGAGATGGTCACTAATAGAACGCTTACTAATACATAAGCTTACTAGCATAATTGTAAGACGGTGTCTGCTCAATGAATTCTTTAGACGTGCTTACTTGGAGGAGTGCCTCTGAGAAATTAGCTCGTATGTAGAGTGCCCAGCGCGCTCTCTTTTGTGGAACTCAGTGGCCACTTATGCTATATGGCATACCTTCTGAGTCTCAGCAATTCGTGCCAGTCTTTTTCTTTTTAAATGTGAATGACGAAACTGGCGAGCTTGTCGAAAGAAAAATAACGACAAAGATATTTGCTGTGCATGCTTTCGGAAAGTTTCAAAGCTTTCCCGTGTTATGAATGGGTCCTTCACTTTAAGCGTTCTGCGCGATGAATGATGGCATTTGGCTCGTAACCATGAGCCCTCATCTTTCCCAAGCGGCGATTTGCGCCTACAGAGTGTCCCGGAGTACTTTAGCGCTTTTAGTTTACCCTCAGGTGCTTTTCTTCATCATCAATCACCAAAGCGGCCACTCCCCACCGCCTCTTTTCCCTTCTCTTGCTCGCTCTTAGCGCATTTCATTTTCCATGAAAGCAAGCACGTATCATGTATACGCTCACGTATCGCTCAATATTTTAGCTATTTTGGTACCTAATTTGGCAGATGTGCTCAAACTCCAGAAGACAGAGTGCATCCTCGTTCAGTGCACTCGCTAGGTGATCCCGAGTGCTCTCTATTTTTTTTCTATAGTTACGTCAGCGTGCACGTTTGCAGAAAGAGAGTTTGCAAGCTAAGCGGAGCCAAGTCGTTGCGAGTCGCATGCTGAATTGGTAAGTGAACATGATGGCATTTTGACAGCATTGGCGTCGCTGTCACAACGAATCAACAGACATTACATATCACCATTCCTGCCACAGCAGTATTGCGCGGAAATATTTCCCTTTGGTGGTTGTGTTGGTAATGCTCGCTACTATGGTTTGCTAAAAACCAGCATTGTATAGCGGATTTCCAATGTTTGACCGACAAAAAGGGATGAACGAACGAACGAACACAAACACAGAAACACACACACAGACAAACACACACACACACACACACACACACACACACACACACGCACACACACACACAGGTTCTCTGTTCTATTACGAAAATAAATGTATACAATTTCTGAAAACTCGAAATCCACCCACGGTTTTACGATTTTAACGCTAAAACGACGGCACTTACGCGACGAATCGTGGAAGCACTCGGTGTTACCGCTGACTATGGTTTTTCATTAACAAACTCAGGAGCCCTTCACCTACCGGAGAAATGAGCGCAAGAAAACATATGCATGGCCGTGCCTTCCTTTCTTTCTTTCTTTCTTTCTTTCTTTCTTTCTTTCTTTCTTTCTTTCTTTCTTTCTTTCTTTCTTTCTTTCTTTCTTTCTTTCTTTCTTTCTTTCTTTCTTTCTTTTTTCTTTCTTCCTTTCTTTCTTTTTTCTTCCTTTCTTCTTTCTTTCTTTTCTTCTTTCTTTCGTTCTTTCTTTTCTTTCTTTCTTTCTGTTGTGTCCCAAATCACTGCTGGGTTCCGAGCGAGCCTCGGAGCAGTAGAGAATGAAACGCTGGACGACGGTTGCAAACGACTCTGGTCATTAAGACTCCTCCTCTTCCTCCATCTCCGTCCCCCGCTCGACACATTGATACGCCGCTCACTTATCCACGGCAGTTCGGGTGCCACCCCCGTCTGAGTAGAAATAAACAAGTTTTAACCATTCGAGGTTGCCTATGCCTTTTCACTACTGTTCAAGGAGTACATGTATGGGACGACGACAACCCCGGACCTAACAGTGGTGACGAGAAAGTGGATTTTGACCTGCACTACGCAACGCTTTTGACAAGCAAGTCACGGCTACGCAAGGGCTCCAGAATCGGCTACCCGAATTCAACGGCTCATCATGGTCATCGTGGTTTGGACGCCTGCAATTTTAATTCGAGGCTAACAACATCAATGATGAAGCAATGAAGAGAGCCAACCTGCTAACGCTGTGTAGGGAGCAGGCGTATGACTCAGTCTGTGCCCTGATTCAGACACGCACTCCAGCAACTGTCGACCACGACGACATCGTAGCTGCGCTACACAAGCACTATGATCTTAGGCCATCGGATGTCTACAGCCAAGCCCGCTTCCAACGGCGAGATCAACTAGAAGGCGAAAAAGTGAGCGATTACATGGCGGTTCCTAAAGAAAATCGCTGCTGACTGCAATTTCGGGACGCCTACCTCAGCAACTGCAACCACTGCACAGAAGGGAGAATCGAGTACCACGCCTGCTAACACCACTTTGCTCCTCTTGGGCGTTACGTTGCGGGACCTTTTTGTGTGTGGACTGCGTGATGAAGACCTACAACAACGCCTGTTCGAAGAGACCGGTCTCACATTCTCCAAAGCGTACGACATCGCCGAGCGAGTGGAGAGCGCCGGTCACCAGCAGAGGGATATCTGACGGACCGTCGAGCCAGTGCACCACACCAGTCAGCAGCCAGGCTATTCATTCTGCTACCACAGCCCACTCAAGGAAAAAAAGACAGCGCTTTTGGCGATGCGACGACATGCACGATCCCCAGGTATTCAAGACAACTACGCGTAATTTTCGCTAAAAAAGGGCACACATTGAAAATGCATGCATAACCAAGCGCAAACAGCCCAGGCTGAAGGGTTTAGCGCAACGTAACCCCAATGTCCACGTTTAAGAGGGCCAGACACAGCATACACAGCCAGAACATCACTAACGCCAGCGGCTCTATACGGCTTAAACGCCGTTGCGAATCTCGGCACGACACCGAAGATACTGACAGAAATCGTAGTACACCATTGCCACATCAAGTTTGAGATGGATTTTGGAGCAGCATGCACGCTCATCAATGAGAACAATTTTCGAGCTACTTGGAGTGAGAACGCGCCAACTCCCCAGCAAGATGACAGACAGCTCAGAACGTGGTCAGAACATTCCCTTCCACCAGTAGGTTGTGCCATCGTAGAGGTCTGCTACAACGGCCAGACCCGCCATCTGCCATTGCTAGTCATCCATGGCTCCACATCAAGCCTTTTAAGCCGAAATTGGTTCACTCCTCTTGGAGTGGTCGTTGGCAGAGTTAACCATGCATCCAGCTATCCGCCAGAAGAGCAGATGCAAGAGAAGTACAAGGCGGTTTTTTTCCGAAGAAATGCCAGGAAGCAACGGGCCTCCAGTCACACTGAAACTGCGAGAAAATGCAACACCGAAATTTTTGAAAGCTAGGTCAGTACTTTTTGCTATATGAACGTCAGTCGACAATGAGTTTGACCGACTGCAGGAACAAGGGCTCATCGAACCGACGCAACATTCATAATGGGCTACACCATTCGTTGTCGTCCGAAAAACGAACGGTACCCTATGCCTCTGCGGAGACTACGGGAGCGCAGTCGACCTGCCTTCAAAAGCAACGTGCTGGATGGAAAAATTTTGAGCAACTTGGATTTGATACAAACCTACCAGCAACTGAAGGTGTGCGAATCAACATCTGAACTGCTCGCGATAAGCACCAGAAAGAGTCTCTGCAAAGTGAAAAGGCTACCATTCGGCATAGCTGCAGCACCAGCAATCTTCCAGAAATTTATGGAGTCTACACTTAGCGGGATCCCTGCGTCTACCGAGATGATGTTATGGTCGGGGGCGCCTCCAATGAAGAACACACAGAACGTTTGGAGCTCATTCTTGAAATGCTATCAAATGCTAATTTGCGCATCAGCAAGGAAAAATGCGATACTGCGCATACTTCAGTGACAAATTCATTCCCTAGCTATAATGGGTTCCTTGCATTACAAGAGAGACTCTTATTCACAATTTGCGTATTCCCACAGTTTTACATCCCTACACATAAACCTGCGCAACCTTCACAACGGGACATAGTAAAATTGTAAACACAAACCAAACCTCGGCGATGACATTATTCTATATTTTCGCCTTAAAGCGTCATCTAGAAGGTATGTGCGCTCAAGTTTCGTTAGAAAGTTTCCGCTATACGTCAGGTGGATGAAGCTGCAAATGTAGGAAAGTAGTGGCTTGTACAGGCACAAAGACTACTGGTTGGTAAGAAGTAAGCACTTGTATATGAGCAAGATTTGTGGTGCTCAGCAATCCAAACGTGATAATCGGCCTGCATTGGTGCTTTTTTGAGCGCACCAGTGAGCGCTGAAGACACTGAGCTGGCTCATTCTAGTAGTCACACCCAATTACATCGACCTTGGGTAACCAGACTACCCTTTATTCCGAGTGTTTTCAGGAAAGGCAATGCTTACACGTTGATTCATGAGAAAATTTGTGGTTGCATCAGATAAAATAGCTGAAACATTTTGTATATTGAACATCGGGCAGCCCAAAACGCCCGAATAGGTCGGCTTTTCCTCACCGAATGTTGGCTTTTTTACCATAAAAGGGGGCTTTCCAGCACTAGAATCATTGTGTGGATAGGCGCGTGAGCGGGTTTGTCACTGGTATTTTTTTGTATTACATGGACATTTGTAATTAGCAGAAAATCACTAATACCTAACAGATATAGTTCGAAACAGCCTAATCAGACATTTATCAAAACACCCTTTATAATATATTTAGTGTTCAACCAAAGCAGCTATTGAACAATTTACAGCGAAGCTGCTACGTGATGTTGCTGCTACGTGAAGCTGCTACGTGAGTGCGACGTGATGTTGCTTTCTAAGAACTTTCATCATGAATGGGTATCTGCCACAGAAACTCGGTCACAGACAGCATTGGCGTTAGACATGCGCAGGGTATAATGTCGTATGAGACTGACATTGGGTCCCCCCCCCCCCCCCATTAGTCATAGCATCCCCCTCCCTGTTATGTGAATCTGTTGGGCTGACGTTGCACCGCCCCTATAAGGTGACAAAGAGGGGCGGCTACCAACCCTGCAACCCCGTGCGCACGCCTATGACAGACGGGAAACTTCACACTCTACAACAGATGGATGGTGTATAGCAAGTGGGTGAGAGAAAGAAAAAAAGGTTGAGAGAAAAAGGGAAGCAGAGGAAATCTTGGTAAAAAAAAAACGATTCCTCACGAGGCGGCGTGACTCCGACCTGTGTGCCAACGCTCAGAAGGTAACCGCCTTAACCACTCAGCTATTAAGGCACACTCACGGAACATAGCATATAAACTTGTATAGTAACGTATAGCAAGGGGATAAGACAGGGAAAGCAGGGTGAGGTTGAGAGATGTGACGAGGAGGGCGAAAAAGAGGATAGATTGATATCTGGGGTTTAACGTCCAAAAATCACCATATGATTAGCATGTGAAATCACCATATGAAATTTCAGTAGTGGAAAGCTCCAAAAATTTTGAACACCGGGGGTTCTTTAAAGTGCATCCAAATCTGAGCCCATGGGCCTACAGTGTTTCCGTCTCTATTGAAATGGCAGCCGCCACAGCCGGGATTCAATCCCGCGACCTGTGGGTCAGCAAATGAGTACCTCTTGCACAACAAGACCACCTCGGCGGGGTGACGAGAAGGAGGAGGAGAAGTAAAACATAGAATATGAAGAATGAGGACGAGGCAAATAGAAAAAAACACAAACTGAATGAAAGAAAGAGAACGAAATAAAAGAACAGGAAAAGTTGGAAAGAAGAACAGAAAGACAGTAAGTTGAAAGGGAGAGAACGAGAGCGAAAAGGAAAAACGAAGCCTAAAAACCAGCTTAGCTGGTCTTTAGGCTAACGCTCGAAGCTGCTAGCCTGTTAGCTATTAGCAACTGTAAGCTTTGCACTAAGTTGTGCAAACTTCCCACATTTTTTTTGTGTGTGTGCGGCGTTGCTTGACGTGTTTCATCGCATGTTGCTTGCGTATGTCAGCACACCCATTAGAGCACCTAAACCCACGTTGAATTCAAACTGCAATACCTCGTACATATATCCATATCTGTCAAGGATGGTGTGTGACAGATAGACGGGCTGGTTTTCTAGAGGCAGCCAAACGATGTGGAAACATTAATCATTCTTACGAATCTGCTTTGGTGTGTCGGTTCTCCAGACAGAACAGACATGTAGGTTTTGTGAGGTGACGTCTACTATCGCAAAACTTTTTGCTATCCTCACTGCTTTGGTGTTCCATGGCGTCACCAGAAATTGCAGATTATTTGGTTTTCCCATTTTACGCAAAAGCCACTCTCATGCCTCGTTATAACAGATACGGAAATTATTTGAATCTAAATTAAGTTTATGACACCACAAGTGATATATAACACAGATCATCACCCAGTAGAGCATTAGTGGATGCCGGAACGCTACAATGTTCCTAAAGATACTGCAAGCGCATAAGCGCAGAATACCGTTAACAAGGAGGCATGGAATTGAGTGTACTAAAGATCTCGATTTCATACGCAGTGAAAACCACCAGTTACTAATGAAGATATTTTATCACGATAACATAAACACCCTATTTTGTTTCAGAAATCAAGACGATCATGCCATTTCTTATAGACCCCAACATCTAACTCCATTTTATCAGGACTGAGCGAAACATACTAATTTTGTTACATCATTGACACACCTACGGCTTGCTACAAGACACATGCGCCACACTGTCTACCCACAATTAAACGATGGAATGCGGCGCTAGTTCCGCAACGTCCTTGTGATCATGTGGACAAAACTGTAAAATGTGTTCCCATTGAGGGCCCAAGACGCGATACTATAAGGCCTGAACTATAAGCTTATGATTGTTGTCACACTTTCAATTTAAAACTCTGAAAAGAAAGAAGAAATAAAGACTCAGTAGCCAACAGTAGCCATAGCCAACAATCGGCTGCAAAAAGTAGGAGTTTCGTCTATTAAAACTTATATTTTAGGTGAGCCAAGCGAAGTCATGTGTTGCTTATGTGTTTTAGAGCAACAATGTAGCCGGCGCTCATATTCGTACATCCAGGTTCTTTCGTGGGTTTGACTTGGGTTTCAAAACTCCCTGTGTGCAGACGTGCGTGTTTTTGCGTGCGTGACTGAGTGTGTGCGTTGTTTAAATTATTTATTGTGCGCAACTTAGCGAACAATTTGTTTATTACTTGACAGTCTTTTGTGGGTGGCCATTACTTTGGTATATTTCACCTCTCTTGTTTTATTTCCAACCTGATTAGAAATAGATTCGTCGCGGATATGTGGAAAATCAGTATCCATGAAGCTCCTCTTTTAGTTGCTTGGCGTTGGGGTTGGAGCACACACAGAGAGAAAAAAATTGGAGAAACCAAGCCACGGAGAAACATTATCTGGACAGACGTGACACAGCAAGGACGGGCTCATTTTTTGTACTACGAGCCGCTCTTTTGCAAGCCGGTGCCGTCTCCTTGCGGATAAAGCTTAACTTGTCCATAATGGAGTGTTTCTTCTGGTTATTGTATACAGAAGACTGCCGCTACGAAAGTAAGCAGTGAGATTTCAGAGATATAGTTGGACATGAGAAAGAGTGAGAAATGTGGTGTGCCACTTTTTTATGCGAAGAAACAAAAGTCAGTTTTGCCAAAAGGGTTAGGCAATGAATCCAATATTAACAGATTCATATGTTTTACGAAGCAAAGCTAGCATTCTTAGAACCAATATTTTTTGTAGTAAACGTGCGCTTGCTAAGTAACAAAGTTTTCTGTGGTGCGGCCACAGTAGATGAACACAACAAGGCTCGTACGTAGCGATGGCGTTAATGAGAAGCGCCCCCCGTGGTCAGTGCATGCTGGTACGAAGGACTCGTCTTGTGTCGCCCCTGGTGGCAGTTTGTTATGTCTAGAGCGCATCTATATGTGGGGAGGCCCTCTCTCAGGTTTGCTCGGAATGATAGTAGTTCGAGACTCACATGGCGAAGTAAATTATGTATTTAGTGACGTGTATTATTTAAATGCACTCAATATTGTATTCGATAGGAACACTGGTGAATATCAATGAAACAAAGTTCACTTGATGACAGCGACAACCACCTTGTGGTTACTGAAGTATGTTGGCAATGGCACGCAGTGCACTAGTGACGTAACACTCTTTTTGAACACAATATGTAGACGCGTGTTGCGTCTATAGTTGGCTGTGTGACGTCAGACAAGAGGTGAAGTCCAAGTTCGGCAGCTAGAAACTCCACAAGCCACTCATTTTCACATTGAAGTATTTTTTCGTTCAAGCGTCCCGTGACGATCACCGGCACATCCTCTTGGCGCACCGCACTTAAGTTGGAAAGCAAGAACTTAATAATAAATAGTGATTAACAGCTCGAAGGACATGGGGAGATAGAAGAGACGAGACAGAGCGCTGAACTGCTAACCATTTATTTCTTGCGAATGCCTTTGCTTTATATATATATATATATATATATATATATATATATATATATATATATATATATATATATATATATATATATATATATATATATATATATATATATATATATATATTTATATATATATATATATATATATATATATATATATATGAATGACAGCAGCTCCGACGGCGACGACGTTTCCGCCAGATTTTCGCAGTCTTGTCTGCGAAAGAGTGCTTTAGTTGGAGGCCAGCAACAAAACAAGAAAATGAACCGAGAGCTCGCGAAGATATTTTTTTTCTCCAGAAATATAGGCAATGGTGTATGTGGAATCTCGCTTGAATGAGGCTGAAGAATAGGTTTAAAGAAGGCCTATTTAGTTTTGGATAGTTTTCGCTGCATAACTCCTCTATGAACGCGGACAGAAGTTTTATGCACAAAGAAATAATGGTCTGAAAGAAACAAAATAGTGAAACACGCAGCGCGTTTTCAGTAACAACCTTTTGTTGCAGCTCGTCTTTCTTGTTTTTTGTGGAATACTTGTGTCACATGGGCGAGCAAAAAGCCTTTTACGTAAGCGGTCTTTTACGAAACTAAAATACATAACGAAGAGCCCTTATGACACCGCGTTTTATGCCGAAGACGCTACCGAAACCATGACGCTAGCTGTTAAAAAACAAGCAGTGAAAATAAAACAATTTGTCTCGGTATACAAATTGAAGACTTCTTCCATTTCTCGCTTGTGCAAATAAGGTTACAGATAAAGAAACGCTGATGTGAAGGTTTGTTGTCCTAGTTAAGGAAGAGTTCACATAACTAGCGACATACGTTGTCAATGCGTTTTAGCTGCTCACCAGAGGAAAAGAGGAAATAACCATTAAAAGGGTTCATTACATCTTCTGCTGGATATTAAATTTGTTTTTACGAAAAGCCTTGGCGACAGAAAATTAGGCCTCCGATCTTTATTCCCACTAGTCGGAAACTGCTGGCGCCCACTGGTTTCGAGGCTACTTATCCGTAGACGAAGAAGGAGATAGGAGATAGACAAACTCGGTTTACGAAAAAAGACCACTTCTAGAAAGGAGTTTGCTCTCAGCCGTCGATCTGCTGTCAAGATTTTCTTTTCGCAAGAAGTGCGTTTGCTTTAAATAATTTTAAGTACCGTGTGACAGGGATATAAGTCTAGCGAGGCATGAGTAGTTCGATGCACATGTAATATTACTAACCAACTGAACATTGATCGCATGATCGCGCAGTGTTGGTGCATTGTACGTGTCCTTTGTTACGTAGTGTAAACATAAATTAGTATCAGCCCATCTGCAAGATCGCGTTCAGCCGAACAGGGGATCCGTTGTATAGGCAAACATTAGTAATAGAAATGATCTGGAGGCGCAGGTATTACAACAGAATCGTGATTAAAATCCAGTTTTGAAGACTGATGTTTTGCGTGCGGCCGGATTTTTCTCGTTATTCTTACTTTCACGGGCGCTACGCGGCTCTGGCTGCAATCATATAGGCACGCAGGGTTTGTCAGCCTTCCAAGCCTTTGTCAAAAAAACATGTAATGGCATCTGACCATAAGACCTGCGTTTTGGGCTGAATGGTGTGTCGATTTCTCAAAGAAGATAAACACATTCTTCAAGTTTTCTGGTCGGCATGGCAGAGTATTCCACGCAGTCATCTTTTGTCCAATGAACAGTTCTTGCACATAGTAAAAAAATCAAAAGGAAAACAGATAATATATAAAAGAAAAACAAAAGGCTAAACTTCTTAGTGTCTTATTCTGTGCCATGCGTTGTTAAGAGGCGCAAAAATGAGCAAGATGTTTGCAGTATAATGAAATTGGAAAGCTATGACATATAAATGCACAACTGTGACAATGCATGAACTGGGGGCAGAAAAAAATTGTGAGGTCGCAATTTTTCGCCGAGAAAAAAAATATCGACCTTTTATATACTGACAGCACGCACATACAATGTGGTCGGTGTTCCCATGCAAAGTACCCACTGTGTTAAAGCGCTGATGAGCATAAAGAAGCTGTGCGTGTAAAGCAGCGTGCACGTAAGTGCATATTCGGCACCCGTCGATTATAACAGTATGGCGTGTAGCAATAAATGAACACCGAAGCGAAAAAAACTGTTTCATTCCCATTAGTAAGTACTCTTTGACTAGAACAAAAACATCACGCTAGCCGCGATAAGGCTCTTGGTGAGGGGAAAAACGCGCAAAAAGAAACTGTGGATGGAGGCACCACCTTGAAGTTACAAGCTCATCTCCATGAGGTCATATATTTGATGGCACCTGCTATTGTCTACGTATTTCTTAATACTTAACATGACGTGAACCATTCTTTGAGGGGGCTTGAGGCTTACCATGCAAAGTTTCAGAAAATTTCGTTGAGTGAGTGCGGCAGAAATAGGAATAAATCATTTTGAAAGACGTGGCGTGACGCGCGGAGATTTCGGCGTAAAATTTAGGAATGAAACTTTGACTTGAAATATTTTATATTGAGCGTATGATGGCAATATATTTGACAATACAGTTTTCAAAGTATGATTTTTATGTCTAAACAAATTAATTGCTGATTGGATGTTCATCTTTAGCATTAGTAGTGCCTTCACGCTTGTATAAAACACTAGAACGCTTCGTTATTTTAAATGAAATTGAACCAACCCACGGTGCACTGCAGGCAAAACGTGATTTTTATTCGCAGAGTAGTCTCTGGTATTTTACGAGCCAGAACCATGATGTAAGTATGAAGCACGCCGTAGTGAAGAGCTTCGGAAATTCTGACCGTCGGGTAATGTTTAACGTGCACCTAAAACTAAACAGACAAGTGTCTGTAGTGTTTGGCCTTCCAAATAAATGCCACCACCACGGCCGAGGTGGGCATCTCAAAAGTGGTGAAAAAGAAGAGTTACCTATGTAGGAACCAGTGCTTGGTACTTCAGATGCTGGTGATTGAAAAATTCAAAACAGAATGAGAAGTTAATGAAAAGAGGAAATAAAATTCACGGCAATAAAAGACAAATAGTTCCCGACTGTTCGAATGAGTATTAACAACAAGAACGCAAACTAATTTTTCGCGGCTCAGTATCTGATGTTTTGTTGGCTAAAAAAACTCAATATAATGAAAAGAGCAACTATAAGCTCACCGCTATCGACGTACGCCAATTATTTTCCTTTATTCGAAACACGGGGCGCAATAGATAAGAAGGTAAGGGGAGGATGGTGTCAGCTACAGCTCCGGCTATAGCCTTACGAAGAAACGCCAACGACGGCCAGTCGCACGAGAGTTTTTTTTTTTTTTGGCCTGTGTGGAGCCACACACGTCACAGGGTGAAATGGGGCGTAAACATGTCACGCACCAACGACACTGCCAAAAGGAATGATCATGAAAAAAAAGTGGCGTGGCACCATGAAGTTCACCTTTGACCTAACAAACAGCTCCGTTATGCTGTGCCCAACTATTGGCGGCAATAAGCAAGAAAGAGTGCGCACCCCGCTCTCAAAACTGATCGGGGTTTCCAGAAAAATTCAGTATATATAGACTGCAAAAACTTCCCTCCTGAAAATCCAACTTTACTCGTAGGGAATCTGCCTTTCTTCGTGGCATATGGCTGCTGCCCGGTTCGTGCTCTTCCAACAAATCAATGTCGACCAATTGTGAACTTTTAACGATGTCAGTACCACGTGCCATGCCTCCTTACTACATAGAAATGGTAATGATTAATGGCGAAGAGGGTACCCTGCAAGCATTTTTGTAGTATAACCAAACAGTGTCGAAAAAAAAGTCTTTGAAAGGTCGCTATTTCAGCTTTCACTGTTGCTGTGCTGTGCGTTCCAGGCAGGCCTGGCGGTTATTTTTCTCCCCTTTTCTAGCCTTCCTTTCATTCAAGAAGGCTTTGGTTTTATATGTAGGACATAATCGTGCCTGTGAAAACGAGCAGCTTACTCAGAAGATGTGATCATCACTTAGGAGCTGTAACAAACCTTAACAGTTATGTGTTTCGGACAATTGTCACCACGTAGAGGCATAGCTGGCCGGGTAACAAGGAGGAATAAGATGGCGAGAACGCTCAGGTTACAACAGCTGGTAGTCAAGGCGACCACTACCGGACAACCAACATGCCGAGAACGACATAATTACACTTAATACGCCACGGCCACCGGCCCCGTCAAGGACGCTAGGTCGAATACTGTGTGGGCTTGTACATATAGTTTTCAATTCTGTGAGCAAGATTATACAACAAGCAATAAGGACAAAAACGCAAGATTTGTTCCAATGCCGGGTGCTATGAATGTTGACCGGCAGACTATTTATTGGTATTGCGTTGTAGTATTGGAACTGCGAGGTGGAAATCGGAGTGTATAGGCGACCAGACCATCATTCTGCTCTCCTTTTCCCATATATAATTACACTTTACCTAAGATATAGTCTATTCATGCCGATGATGAAGTAATCTTCGGAAAGCTAAACTGCAGAGCGCTCGGTAGCGATGGATGTCGTAGCAGTTTTTTCACGCTAAAAAAGATGTTTGGATGTTGCCTGATTCCCTTCGCAGGTGCAGCTGTTTTATTGCGAAAGAAAGAACATAGATAGATAGATAGATAGATAGATAGATAGATAGATAGATAGATAGATAGATAGATAGATAGATAGATAGATAGATAGATATTATTTCTTCCGATAAAGGTCACATTCATTCATTCGTTCGAAGTAAACTCTTTCACACCCAAGATTTCTGGAGCCATATCGTAGTTAGCTTAATAAGCACTGTAATACACGCAATATGCCGCTGCCAAATAATCCCTTACAGATATACCAATCGACGAAGGATGAGTGCCATTTAATCACCCTTACTGTAGAAAATAATTGACATTTCTTCAAAATATGCCTGGCCTTGCCTTACCCCTGAGCCTACTATAAATTCGCAAGGCTATACGTAAAAAGCTTCGGATCTCACCAACCCAAACTTACGTCATCCTGTTAATTGCTGCAGCACTGAACACAAGTGTGTGTAATTAATATACATTTTCTAACAAAACAGAGTGGAGCAATCTACAAGACAGAGTTCTAGTGAGCGCAACACTGAATTTAGTTGAGCGGCTTACCAACAGTGTTATAGGTCTATCCTTTATCTTATAAAATTGCCTGAGTTAGCATATTTAGTACTTCTTTCCTTCAAATTACCAATTTTTGAACAGGTGCTTTTACGTTATGTTCAGTATGCTTCTCGCAATGTTTGGAATGAAACTCACAGTCATAGTTTTTATTTCGTTTTAGTTCTTATCATTTCACAGTATACACACTGCATGACTTTGTAATGGGGACTTGTGCAGCGCATAAGCATAAAAATGGTACATTATTACGCATTGCGTAGGATAAGCTAAATTGTACGCATCGCATATGGTGCAATTATAGGCATTTGACTAAGGCATATGCCTCCTGCTGCTTAAATTATGTGTGCTTATTCAGTGCAATTTCTTGAATATGATATTACAGAGGCCCCTTAGGAATATATATCACCATGTCTTCGCACTTCTTCGCTGCTCCGTATCCACAACAAAAGAAACGCGTGTTTTATTTTATTTCACGTTTAGAAATCATTCAAATAGCAAGAAATTGAGTGGCGCATTCCCCATTTGTACCTCGCAGGTAGTTCGACTTTTCTTTTGCGCTGTGATATTGCCTAAAGAATGCAAATGTTTGAGCATTTATATGAGTGTATCAAAACGAAGGGGGTTTTGGCCCACGTAGGATTTTGTGTGACCAAAAGGTTGTGTTCAGGTGCAACGTTTGAAATTGGTCACTAGGTTTGAGAGAGCGAAAACAGCGAACCATTTCGATAGCGTAATAGCAGAGACGCCCGGAGAAGCGAGAGTGGTGCTACCTACCAGCCGAGAAAAGTCTGCCGGCCGGGGCTTCCACGCGGGAAGATAAATATGAACAGCGATAAACATTTGAAGAGTTGGTGGTGAATAAATGTTCTTGCATGACTATTACGCCATGCTGCGCCTCACGCAGGTTCTTAATATATACTATTAAACATGTTTGCCTCATTTTGTGACTCTCGGAAAACGAAAGAACGTGTGATGTTATTCGTTTTGAGGACATTGGGATACACCATCATATGTTACTCGTTTCTATGTCAATGCATTCTAGAAGAAGATAACTCCTGGTAGATTTTGTTTTTCGTTGAAACTGTTTTCGCCTGTTATGCTATGGTAAGACTAAATTTCTGAACTTAATTCTTACTCCCCCATCAACGTTTCCAGAAGCCTCATGATCGAGATCAATACGTTCGTTGCTGCTTATTTTTGTTGAGTGAATTTAACCGCATAGAAGTTGTTTCTCTGTGGTCTTCCACTCTATTCTTCGTCTGTTTGGAGACGTATATTAATTAGCCCTTCTACAAAAGCCCGATCAGGTGGCTCGTTTGAAAAATAGCTGAGGCCTCTGACAAGATGAAACTAGAAGTCCCTGCTCTTCGACGTGTATAGCGATAAAGTGAAACTTTTGTGATTTATAAAAAAATTGTTCTCTAAATTTCCACCGACTAGAACTTTCTGATAAAGACAACTTTTTTTATGTCAACAACTCAAGGCAAACTTTACGAGCTTTTGTTAATTAGTCACGTCAGTGTCCATTTAGCTGCGAGATATGTCCGCCTCGATGGACAGTTCGTACGTGGAGAGGACAGGAGGCTGACTACCATGGAACTTTCACTTTCAAAGAATATGTGTTGTCTACAAAACATCTTGTATATTGCAGTAAACATTTGCGTACTAAATGAAGGAGCCTACAGCGTCTACGTGCACAGGCACACGCAAGCTTTCACAGCACTGGCGTGATGAACGACAGAAGGAAAATCGAGCAAATGCACTGAGTTGAATTTTGCTTGTTTGAGTTGGATGACGTGAGCCGCACCATTAGGCATGTGGTGATCTACTGATGCCGCCAGAAACAGCAACCGTAAGTTATCGCCTCCCTCTGCTCGATCATTTCATGGAACCACTGGAGAATACTTCCGTTGCATTTGCAAATTTTTTAGCATGTAGGGCCCCAGGTTTTACTGGTCAAACCTTGCCATGCCTAAATGACTAATGGAGAGACGTCTGCTGCGGAGTACATACGGTCCATTGAAAGCAATGCAAACTTCAGTTGTATTAGGTTTGTATGAAGATACAACATGTGCGAAACGCCTTAATCAACAAAATCTAGTGATTATATGGATAGTAGACGTCGTGAGTATATACCCTATTCACAGGAAGAGCACGAAAATGTTGCTGGTTTCAAGAGATTAAAAAGAAATTTGGCCCCGTATCTGCATGTTATACTGCAAATGTCGTCGAAAGACGATCGTCTTGCGTCTGGAGAAAGTGAACAAAACGTGTATTTGGTGTTCTGCGCAAGAAAATCGGTGAATGGTATTCTAGAGGCGCTGCGTTAGAGTTCCTCGAGCGTGCAGCGAAGGCGAACGAGCGCATCAAGTCACGTCACACGTGAAACATGAGCGCTATCTTGCTGCTATCTTGTTAAAAAAAAATGCGCGCGCCCTGCGCGCCTGTGTCACAGGTGATAAGGTGTAGAACGCAAGGCGACGGGTAGGTGCCGCCACCATTTCGTCTTAGCATTTCGTCTTAGCATAGCATATATATATATATATATATATATATATATATATATATATATATATATATATATATATATATATATATATATATATATATATATATATATACGCATGAACTCTGATACAAACTCGTTTGACTCTGAGAAGGCCCGAGTTCAATTCATGACAGTGATAGTGCTGGTGTGACTGTACTGTAAAGCGTTTGATGCGGTGAAAGCCAAGCGCCAGCTTCTTTGCATATTAAATCATTTGGTGAGCTTGCAGTACTTGTGCAAGGCTGCAGCCATAGAAGAGCTTGTAATAAGCGAGCTTCTTGCAGCCTAAGTTGGTCTTCTATTCATGTGCGTGGTCGGCTTCGAAAGGAAGATTGCATCAACTCTGTCTTTATTTTATGGTACTGATTGACTGAGGCTTAACGACCATTACACTGCGCTGTGTTGTCCTCATTGATAAGGCTTCAATTGAAAGGATATCATTTCGGCGCGTGCATTAAACAAGGCCATGATCAATATGAAGCTTTTAAACGTTATTTTGATTAGTAGGATACTAATTATCATGTTAGTAGTGAGAACTCATTAGCATGATTTTACTTATCGTGCTCATAAATAATGTTACGGTAATTAGCATAGTGTAGTTAGCTCATCAACTAGCATGCTTTTGTTAGCTTGGCTCAAGCTTCACGTAGCTTCATTAGCACGGTCTTCTTAAGATGTAGCATAATTACCTCGGCCTTACCATCACTTGAAGGGAGTAGCTTGTTCATAGCACGCCCTGGCGTAACTTGCCAAGTATACCATCCAGCTAAAAAGTCACAGCATATCGACGGAGTGTATAATGATGAGTGGGGCAAAGCTTCGGAGGGTTTTATTGGTAAACCGTAAATCGTCCGTCGCTTCATCGGATGATTGATGGTTTATGTTTACTACGGTTTTCGTAAAATTATTTTTAAACTTTTTTAGGACTACCTGTAAGGTCGCAACAGGCTGTGTTAATTATTGTTTTCTTGTCTTCTATGGGTTTCTTAAATACTGGTATTTCTTAGAATTCAGAGCTGGGCCTATTGCTGTTTTCTTGGTATGTAAATTACCTTCGGTGGATATTACTGTCTTCTAACACACTGATGTACTCTGAGAATACTTGTGTCATAGTAACAGGCCTAAATAGGCCTGTTACTATGGTGATCTTGAGTCTAAGTCTAACGTCGAATTAGGTAAGGTTGCTCATTAGTTATAAGGTAATAAATTATTTACAAATACAGATAAGACCAAATGTATTACACTTCACTTCAGGTTAGAATTACAATTGCTAGTGATATACACATTAACATTAACCATTTTATGATCGAGCAAGTACCCACAAATAAATATCTTGTTGTCATTATGGTTAATAACTTTCAATGACAGATGTATACTCAAAATGTGTGTTCCAAGTTGGCCTTAGGGTGTCATTCACTCAATCCGGCTCATAAACATTTTAATAGCCCTACTCTACAAATACTTTATATATGCTTTCATTCATTGTCGTATCTCAGATTGCATTTAGTCTTGGGGTGGCACGTACGCAACTCAGTTAAGCGACTTTAAAGACGGCCTCTAAGAAGTATTACTCATTCCAAGTAAAACGACCCCATTATTCTTTTGTTTTCCCGATTACTTATTTTGCCACTCGATAAGGTATAGAAATTAAAACTAGCCAAACATGTAAACACGGTTAATAATTACAACCACTTTTTAAATGTTTCAATGTTTTCCACCCCTTCTTGTTATACAAGACAACTAACCTTTGGTAAATGGAATAATCCACGAACGAACAACGTATATGGTGAACAGATTTTACAGTTCGGTGGTATTAGGATCTGGAGTGCTGTACCTTTTGAAATAAAAATGTGTTCAAATTTCACTAAGACACCAGAAAAACACTATTTAGAAGAATGTTCTGATTTATTATTCACCGGTGATGTTTAGTGTAGTGACTGTCCTAATTTTAGTATGTAAGTAGAGGTCGTTCGCTTTCCCTCTGTTGTAACAGTTTTCGTGTGGTTATTTCATGCACTGTACTACGTCGTATCAGATTCTTCATTAGATATTATATAACGTCTTTAGTTATGCTTTTCTGAAGTGCCCTTATAAAATGTATCTTTTTGAACCCAATTTAGCCAATGGCTATGGTCCACAGAGTGTGTGCAAACTTTGAGACCATTGGGAGCGATAAAATTCCAGTTCCAATTGAAAAATAAACAGGTTGAGAATCATAATGATGATGCTTTAGTAATCGATCAGATCCTTTGAAATAGCTTCCCAATCTTTGCAGAAATAGTTTTGGGCCAACAGTTGAGAAAGAACATCAAACGTTGAAGCCGTTTTTTATGGTGTTTTAGCATCCGAATCTCGTGTCAGCACTAACCTATCTAGCCACACGTTTCTTTACGGGCACACCTCCCTCAGTCATCTCAGATGGAGGGATGCTCGTTGGAGCTCCTCGATGGGCACTAGTTGACTGGCAGGGCTAGGACATGTGCGCGCATAGGCTAATACGAGGGAAAAGCTTGCAAGTATTGGTCACTCGTCAGATTTGCTTGTTGTTTTATTTTCAACGAATGAGGAGAGATGGTAAGTAAATGCCCCTATATAGGAGTTCAAAGTAGCAAGAGCCATGGCCCCAATACGAAATTTTTGTAACCAGACAAGGTCGGAAAGTAGCCAATTCGGCACAATGTAGCCACTAGTGGCAACAGTGCGGATGGGCACGGGAATTCAAGCGCGGGCACGCGGGTCGTGCCGGCAGTTTGCAATAGCCAGTCAGCGGCGTGCTGTAAGCTCCGAGATTGTGTACGCAAATCTTGGAGGCCTCTATGTGCCTTCGCATATAAATGAGTTTGGTATCGCTCTCTTTTTCGCCTTCAACGCCTCAGCACGTGCTGCCATGCTCGAGGCAGCGTCGTTGCACTGCATCTACACGAGCCTTCTACGCCGATGAAAGTCATGTCCTTGATATCCACCATTCTATGAAAATAAAAGTAGAGCGCCCACCAGCGAATTTCATCATTCTGAGAAAGGTGGAAAAGGACCGAAAAAGAAAGTGGACGGCTTAGCAAAGGAGCTAAGCCTCGCAACGCCAACGTGCGGAATTGCTGGGAACGCGCGTACACATGCCAACTCTTCGTTGTTCACGGGAAACCCGAAATTCGAGCGAACATCCTGAATTCCCTGACACGAACGTAAATCTACCGAAATATTGCAAGCGCGAGGGCGGTCAGGTTCATCCTGACCATCTCCGATTCTACCTAGTCAACTGATGTTTCGTTAACTCAACTCGCATATATTGTGGAAATATTAAAGTTGTTTCACTCACTCACCATCTCTTACTAAAGAGGACCTTGTGGGGATACGAAGCCGAGCTGGTGTTCACTTGTGTTTTCATTTGCATGTTTTCGGGTATGTTTCGCCTATGTATGGAGTTGTGCATATGTGGCGTACCGCTTAAGTTACCCCCCCCCCCCCTTTCCATTTGTGCGTATTACTGTGTGGGCCACATGTGAACCCAGTGCTGCTAAGAGGGTGCAGTGGAACGAGCGCACGCAGCATTATAAGTATACGAGCGCACATCTGTGGCGGAGAAATAAACGGGAGGAAAGAAACAAAGCGGAGGTTATGGTGCTCTGCCACCATCCCCAACTCACCTCCTCACACCTCCTAGTGCCCACGCGAGGAGATGGGAGAGTTTACGCATGCGCATTAGGGAAGCGGGTGGTCCCCTATAGGACGGACACAGCCCCGAGAAAAAGCTGCCTCGCATCTAGTACAGCGCTGATGCTTCAAGTAAAGCGTTACGTGGGTGATTCACGCTAAGCACAGTAGTTGTGTGCGTATAGTGGGCTTAATAGGACCGCCCACTACACAAGCGTCTACTGGTCGCTACAGTGGGTAACGAATGACCTGACATAAGTCAGCATTTATTTTAGAGCACAGATGGACATAATATAGAAATGACATGCGCTTCACGGAGGGACAATGTGAATATCACGCTTAACTTTCGTTAGCGTAAAACCCTTCAGTTTTGAAACGCTTGAATATAGCTTGCTGAATCACAGTAATACTAATGTTATGTTTATTAGACTGCGTTAGAAGTGGAGCCAACACTAGAACCACAATTGAACTTAATCCAACAGGACGCCTGGTTCATGGTTTTACTTATGTAATGTTTACTGTTTTGTTATAAAATTAGTTAGCATTGCAACCACAATTGACAATCCACTGACATTACGCCTACATAGAATCTATTTGAAAAGCGGTTTCAACACCTGGTGTGGCTTTAAGATAGAATAGCTGATTGGCACACAGAACGCTTGGATTCTATTGCTACTGAGATGTTGAATTGACCTTGGTTTTCGTCGGTTGAATGCTGCCGATGTCAGTTCCTCTTAACTCTCTCCCAATTAGGTTACTACTATCTGTCCTCGCCGTTCCAGTGTCGATGTAAACTGCCGATCACCTGTGGCGCACACCCGCTTACTTTTGCCCGTAATATATGGGTATGTGCCATACGCGTCGGGCTTTTTACGTTAGTCATATTGTAACGACACAATCATATTACTTAAACTCGCTTTCCGTTTCATACCAAGTTTAGTCTTCCCTGTGTTGAAGAGGCGGTCACGAGTGAGCCTAAACATAAGCAAATATATATATATATATATATATATATATATATATATATATATATATATATATATATATATATATATATATATATATATATATATATATATATATATATATATATATATATATATATATATATATATATATATACATATATATATTTATATATATATATATATCAGGAAAGAAGTGTTCACTTAAGGGCTCGTTTTACCGTGTTCTACACAATATTAATGAGCTCTAACAGACAATATAGCCAAGGACAGTATAGGGCTGCTGCTGTAAACAAGTTGTAAATCAAGTTGTAAACACTTTTGCAAGTTGTAAAACGCCGCTGCTGAGTAATGTTCTTGGAGTTTATAATTGATAAGCTAAGATGACGTTGAGGTTTCCAGGGCTGGTGCTGACAGGGAGCTTTAAAAATGGCTCTCAAGCATTGAGGTTTTCTGAGAAATGCCGCCTGCTCCGCGCATGTGCGTAAAGCCATTACATTCATCCAACAAAAGCTTGAAAATGAGAAAAAAAATATAGTAAATTGTTTGATTGTCGAATCGAAATCTAGGAAAACTAAAATTAAGAAAAATGTGAGAGGAGAAATGAACGACACGTGGCCGGCAGCATCTGAACTTATGAAGAAAGTTAAAGAAGGATAATAAAGATGAAAGAAAGGCAGGGAGGTTAACCTTGGCTGAGCCCGGTAGACTGCCTTGCACTGACAAAAAGGGGCAAAGAGAGAGTTTGTTCACATTGTGCCAGCGATGTTCTCACCAACAGAGCTATCACGGTGCCATTTCTCAGCCCACCCGATTGGGAAATGATGTCTACTTAATCAGATACCATTAGTACCATTCGGCACTGTAACGTGCGTCCTTACAGAGAGGAGGGGGGGATTAGAACTTGTTTCCGATGGTATTTGTGCTGATGTGCTACCTGTTGACATTCAGGCCACCTCAGTCGGGTTCCACTGTCATGCAATGAACGAGTATGGTAGAAAAGAGAAATAGCCTGACCCATTTCTATTGCTCTCACTCATATCAAGCCCATACATGATCGTACTTTAGCGCAGTCATTTTTGCGATAGATGTAGAACGCTCGGTAGCACAGTGATCACTTGTTATGGAGGTAGCATTGCGAATACAAGGTTTCCACTTACACTCACGCTTTTTTCATCCACTTTTATTTCCTCTCAGTATATTTTTATTCATTTCAATAAGCTAAATTTAGGCAATTTCGAGTATTCTTTCTTTTTGTGCAATCGTCTGTTGGCTCCATTATGATTATGGCAAAGAGTTAATCCCTTCAGTTTCCCTTCGTGATTAATTATTTATTTATATGTTTATTTCTTCATGGAAATTGTGTACTTCTGGGATCCAACCAGGACGGGCAAGAAGCACTTGAGGAACAAGTTGAAAGACAAGAACGCGTGAAGCGCTAGGAAGTGGTCAACTTGTGCTGCGTCGAGGAAGGGCGCTGAAGATCGTCGATTACTCGCGACAAAAATTCACGGCCGCGATTCGTGAGTAATTGGCGAGAAGCGCCATGGTGTAGGACGACATTGTGGCGCAAAAAGTCCGCAACGTCAGTAGCGGTGCCAGTCGGGAGCGTTCGAGTGATGGCATACCTAGTCGCGTAGTCTATAGCAACGGTGACTCACTTGTTGGCCCATTTCGACTCAGAAAAAGGACCGAGAAGGGCTATACCAACACGGAAGAAAGGTGCGGTTGAGATGGGGATCATTCGAAGAAGTACAGCCAAGGGCGCATTAGGTCGCTTCATATGTTGGCAATTATCGCTGGAGGACACGTAGCGGAGAACGGACCTGGCGAGACCGCGCCAAAAGAAGCGGCAACGAACACGGTCGTACGTACGAGATACACCCAGATGGCGAGCAGTTGGTTCATCGCGGAGCTCGTGCTGCACGGTTGAACGTAAATGTTTCGGCAGAACAAGAAAGAGCTAAGAGCCATCTGGCTGGAGGCTACGACGGTACAGCGTGCCAATCAGGAGGACGTACATGCGACGCGTCGCGTTGTTAGGAGCAGATTCAAGATGGTCAATAAATTGCAGGGAAGGATCACGACGTTGTTCATCATAAATCTGAAGAAACTGAGACATTGACATGACGCTCAGGCTCGGCTTGATGTCTGATTCGTCGGGCTGATCAACAGGGTAGCGGTATAAGCAGTCGGCCTTCAGATGGAGACGTCCAGACTTGTAAGCAATCAACAGGAATATTCCTGTAGGCGTAACGCCCAACGGCCAAGTCGTACAGTGGGGTCCTCCAGAGAAGAAAGCCAAGACAGCGCGTGATGATTTGTGATGACCAAAGCAAGAGCGAGACATCCCGTTCGGTTGTAGAGTAATTTCGTTCAGACTTTGAAATCAGATGGCTTGCATACGCATTACACAGTCGTTGCCCCGCTGAATTCGCGCCAAAACTGCCCCAATGCTGTGACCACTCGAGCCTGCGCGCACTTCTGTAGGAGCATCGGGGTTGAAATGTGGAAGAATAGGAGGTGTCATTAGAGCGGTGATTATCTGTGAGAAGGCGTCAGCGTGATGAGGCACCAACAAAATGAGACGTCTTGTTTGAGAAGGTTGGTGAGTGGCCGTGCGAGTGCCCTAAAGGTTTTCACGAACTGGCGAAAGTAGGAGCAGGGGCCCACAAATCAGCGAACATCATGGACGGAGCATGAAAGTGGAAAGTTCTTCACAGCGCATACTTTCGCCGGGTCCGGTCGATGACGGCAGCGTCAACAAGGTGACCCAACACGGTAATCTGACGAAGACCGACGTGGCATTGGAGGAATTGAGCTGCAGGCCTGTCCGTCGGAATATGGATAGAATGGTCGAAAGGTATTCAAGGTGGGTAGCGAAGGTAGGCGAGAAGATGATCACGTCGTCCAGTTAACACAAACATGTCGACCATTCGAATCCTTGAAGGAACGTGTCCATCATTCTCTCGAATGTCGCTAAAGCGTTGCAGAGACCGAAGGGCATGATTTTGAATTTGGTAAAGACCTTCAGAGGTAACGAAGGCGCTCCTCCCTCGATCCATGTCATCTATAGCAATTTGCTAGTAGCCAGGTTGGAGGTCGAGAGATGAACAAAGGTGGTGCCATGGAGCCAATCGAGGGCATCGTCAATGAGTGGTAGAGGGTACACGCATTTTTTGGTAGTTTCACTGAGGCGGCGATAATCAAAGCAAAAACGCTGCGAGTCGTCTTTCTTTATTAATACCACGGGAGATGCCCAAGGGCCCGATGATGGTTTGATTGTGTTTTTCATGAGCATTTTATCAGATTTGCGTGCACGTTAAACAACCCCAGGTGGTCGAAATTTCTGGAGCCCTCCACTATGGCGTCTCTATAATCATATGGTGGTTTTGGGACGCTAAACCCCACAAATCAATCAAATCAAATTCATAAGCATTTTAGCCACTACTTTTTGAATCACTTCTCGCTCGATTGCTGACGCGTGGTACGGCCGACGGTGAATGAGCGCAGAGTCACGAGTGTTGATTCAGTGAGTGATAATTTTAGTATGGCCCAAGAGACGATCATGGATGTCGAAAATGTCACTGTACGAGGTTAAAACCTGGCAGAGAGCATCGACCTGGTGAAGCGAAAAGTACGATCCAATCTTGGTTCGAAAAATAGTATCGTCCGAGCTGGGTGACCATGAGACTGCACTTTGATCAGGATTAGATACAGTGACAACGCTGACATCGTTGTCTGTTAAGGCAGTTAGCTGGGCTAGAGACATCTGGCAGGGCAACACTTGAGGGGTGAAGCCAAAGTTAAGGAGCGGAAGGAGCACACAGTTATACGCTATGGTCGCGATGTTATGGGGCACAGTAACACTGCACGTCAGCCCAACGTCAGTAATCGGCGTAACGATGTAATCACCATCAGGAACGGGAGGGGCTGATGACAAAGACACGTATGTGATAGCTCTAGGGTACTGACGAACGAAAGTGGTTGGGGTCAAGCAGCTGGAGGGCTTTGCCGAGTACTCGGCAAATATTGGAAGATTGAGGCTGAGGGTACCAGAAGAAGACAGTTTATTAAGGCCGAGTGTGCTAAAAGGAAACCAAGGCCAAGTATAAGGTCATGAGGGCAACAAGCTAGCACGGTACACAGGACCACGGCATGACGACTGGCAATGCTGAAACAAGCAGTGCACATTGCGATTACTGGTACAGTACCGCCATCGACAACACGTATTGGCTGCGTCGTAGATAGCGTCATAATATTTTGCTAGCGGCGGCGTGGAGAAGCGTTCATAACAGACAGATGCACACCTGTGTCAATGAGGGTGGTTACAGGAACATGGCTGACTTGTACTTTAAGCAGGCTGGGGTGCGTGGAAAGTGTCAGTAGATAATTTTCGGCCATCATTGGTATTGCAGCTTCACCTCTATAAGCTGCAATATTTAGTTTTTTCCGCTGCGATAGTCCAGAGAAGCTCAGCGAGGAAAAGTGCCGAGGTGGCGGAGAGCGGAATCGGCAGTGTAGCGGCGACCGGATAAAGGGGTGTCAGTGTAGCGGCGACCAGGCAAAGGGTTGTCAGTGAGAGGCTCGTAAAATGATGACGAATAGAAATTGAAGGGTGCGGCGGCTGAACGTCGAGGGTTGGTAGGGTGCATGTGCGCAGGGGTAGAGAAGGCCTGATGTGGTTGGTTTGACCACTGCCGGTGGCAATAGCGAGAAACGCGTCTAGGCTGGTGGTAGGAAAAATAAATAGGCCAGTCTTTGGTTCTTCGCCATTCTGAAGGCTTGCGGAAGGGCATTGAAGAAGGTAAATGGCGAGCATGTCCTGGGGAGTAAGGCGGGACTCCAGGGCGAGTCAAGGGACATGCTGATGGAAGGCCGAGGCTCGCAAACTCCAGATTCACCACAGCTAGTATGAACGCCACTTTGTTGGTCAGAGGTGAGCGCTGAGAAAAAGGGTTGTTGAAAAGAAGCCGAACAGGCGGCATCGATTTCCCGATGAACAATGCGCGTGACGTTTTCATTCATGGGGGACTGGCGAATGGCTTCACATGATGAGGTTGCGGCCATGTTGGGCAGCCGGATGAATCACTGAGAAACACGGCGGCTCTTGCTTCTTCAAACCACCGGCACTCTTTGATAATGGCGTCGACGGTGGCAACATTTTTGTGTACTAGAAGATTAAAGGCGTCGTCGGTTATGCCTTTCAGCAAACGCGCCGCTTTTTCAGACTCACTCATGTGCTCGTCACTCAGGCGGCAAACGACGATGACGTTGTGAATGTACGCGACGTACGACTCCGTCGACGTCTGTGCACGAGCCGCCAGCTGATTCCGCGCAGCAATCTGCCGTCCAACGATGTCGCCCTAATAATCGCGGATCTTACCTTTAAAGGGAGTCCCAGCTTGTAATCTCCGCTTCGTGCGTCTTGAACCACACCCGCGGTGGGCCACCGAGGTATAAAGCACATTGGCAAGCATAAGAGTTGGGTCCCCTCTATAGCCGGTGACCCATTCGTAACGGTTGATTTATTTGTCGACGTCAACGCCATCCTGACCAAAAAAATACACCGGGATCACGAGTAGGAGTTAGAACGACATACGTAGAAATCACTGAAAGGGCAGGGAGTGAAGACGATGGTTATTCAACCTGTGACATGGTTGGACCTATGATGATGCGGCCGTTGTGGAGCTTCGTGATGAAAACAGGAAAACACCTAGCACTTCCACCACAAAGATGTTACGCAAAAATGACACGAGGCGTGTCTATTTAGAATATATATTGACACTCATGAGTATAGCATCGACTAAGATGGCGGACAGCACGTGCAACCGACAGACCATCCCACTTATTCGTTGTCTTCTGATTGCTGATATGTGAGCGACGCAGCAATATATCAGGGACTTAATTACAACACGTATGCTGTAAGCCATCCTTCTTCGTAACAAAGCAATAGGCAAACAAAATTTCAAGTGGCGGTCAAGCTGGCTTCCCAAAAAAGTAGCCTCATCATCTGCTGAAGTTGCAAATTGACTTATAAATATTGGCGGGATACGTTGATGTTCACGTTGGTGAAAGTGAAAAAAAAACTAATTTACTTTTGTTGGGATTGATTTGTAGTCTAATTTGGGAACACCAAAAGTTAAGCTTGAATAATAATTTTGTATTTTTGTATCAGAGATGGGAGGCATTTATCAGTGTTAACAATTTTGTGTCATCTGCATAAAGTAAGCTCTCTGAAGTGGTAAGGTAAGTTTGTAGGTCAATAATATAAATTAAGAAAAGAAGTGGGCCGAGGATAGAACTTTGCGGTACTCCAATATTTGTTACTTTCAATGTAGATAAAAATCTTGCAGACTTACAGCTTGACTTCTATTATGTAGGCATTTTTTTATTAATAGTAGCGGAGCACCAGTTACGCCTATGACTTCAAGCTTCATGAAAAAAATGTGGTGGTTAAGAGTGTCGAATGCTTTGATAAGATTTAATAAAAGCAGAACCTGTGTAGAAGCCCCAACCTATTGGTCTATTTAGCTTTTTAGTTAAAGATACCAAAGCGTGGTCAGTGCAATAGCTATGACAAAAAAAAAAAACAAATTGCAGAAGTGAAAGAACCTGAATGTTATTCAGGTATTTGGGCAGGTGAATTTCCAGCAGTTTTTCAAATACTTAACTGAAAAAAGGCATAATGCAAATGGGTCGATAGTAGGCTATTTGTGTAAGGCCACCTTTGTTTTAAACACAGGGAAAACTTTGCCACTTTTCAATTCTGCAGTAACGGTACCAGTTTTGAAGGCTAGGTTGATTATAGGTGATAAAATATCAGAAACCTCATGTGTTGTGTTGAGGTAGTGAATTACACCATGTACTTCTTGATATAGGGTAGAAAATAAGAAAGAAGATTTTGGAACACAAGAAAGGGGAAGCTGATAATTAGCATTTGAGATGACGTCAGTGTTAAATAAGTAGCCACTGAAAGCTTCAACAATATCTAATGGGGTATCATACCTAATGAATTGTGGTGATGCGAGAGTGACTATTGATCCTGCTTAAAAATAAGTTGACAATTTCCCATTTTTTCTTTATATCTGAGCTAGCATCATCAACCTATCGTTCATAATATTGCTTTTAGCATTTTTTTAGTTGTATATAGAGAGTGTTGCAAATTTTTTGTAACGTGCAATAACTTTGTAATAGAAGGTTCCCATTTCGTTATTCTACAAAATGTTCTCTTTGGCTCTTAGCTCGTTCATTAAATTTTCAGTAAATTAATGGTTTTGAGGACTGGTGTAAGCCTTTTTACGTTTAGGAACCTGCATATGGCGCTAAATATAGTACAATAATATGAATGAAAACTATATGAAGTGAATTATCCTAATGTATTAGTGTATTAGTGAGGACCAGTCAGTGCACTTAACGTCATGAATGAGCGGCTCTCTGTCTAGAACATGACTAATGAAAGATATGCTAGTTGGAGTAGTGTGACAGTTGACGCGCACAAAAATCGGGTAAAGGTCATTGATGACATTAGGAACCTCTGCATCTGGCACTTGAGATAATTTAGAGAGTGCGTAATCGATTAGGGTGCTTCCATCATTGATGCAGCATGTGGGAATGCATACTAAACATTCGTAGCCAAAACTCTAGTAAACACTGGCGCAATTCAAAGGACCAGGAGAAGAAAGGTGAAGCAATTTTATACTGAAGTCACCCATGATCACTACATTTGCAAGATAGAAAGCTAATGTGTGCAGTACCTTTTGAAAGGCTTCGCAGAATATTATCACCGATGAAGATGGGGATTGATAAATGCACCCAAAGATGAAGCCTTTGTTGTCTAGCATAAGAAAGTCATGGTTAAATTGAGCCCAAACACTTTCGCAATCAATCACATCCAACTCAATGTCGTGTCGTTGATTATAGTGTACAATCGGCTTGATATAAACAGCCGCATCACCGTAATTGTTGGTCGTTCTATGCAAGTATGCAGACTTATGTGGAGAAAGACCAAACAGATTTTTGTCGTCATCGCTAAGCCAGGTTTCAGAGATACCATTAAGTAAAGAAGGATTGTCAAGAACAGATAAACGCAGTATGTAGAGTATCATCAAAGTGTTTCCGGATGCTTCTTGTAATAATATGAATCGCAGAGTGGAAAACAGGCGAAAGAAACCTGCTGAGATTGTCTGTGAAAAAACAAGTAGCCATAAGTGAATCGACCTAAGTGCAACAAAGGAGTAAAGTAGAATTTAATGTGACGTTCTAGCAGATTTCGGATAGATTGGCTTCACAAGTGATGCTCAGCACTTTGCTCTCTGTAGTCCTTTTGGCATTTATATGACAGTTGCCTGTCCATAGAAATTTATAGTTGTTGACGTTCTTTAGAACTAGTACCAGATAAAATAGTTCCTTATTTTTGGGGTGTGAGGTGATCGGTAATGTAGACTGGGTTGTTTGCGACTCCGGATAATTCAGTGTCCTTTAGGCACAGTTGGGCCTTCCGAGCCTTTCTTACAAATTTCTTTTTTTTTCATACGAAAACAGAAGCGGGCTAGCCAATTCTTTGCGCCAGATTTCCCGGTCATGATACTGTGAGCAACGTCACGATCACTGGGTGCCAGCCTATAGTCATCTATAGTCTGCAAGATCGCAACGCAGTATTCACCTTCTGTCAGCAGGATTTCCTTGCTTTCGACGTTTTTAATCCTTGAATATTGCTCAATTTGTCATACTTTAAAAATAGTTCCGCATTTTGTGCTGTTAACGCCTTGTTCTCCGCAATCAGAGAGGCGCTATTCTTCAACAAACTTTACACGTCACCATTAACGTACTCGGCGCTAGCTACCAGCTCACTCATTTGTTTTTGATGTCAGCGAAGTTTACGCCTGATAGCTTTGCTCTGACGATGAACTTTTTGAAGACAGCACCAAGGAAATTATCAAGACAGTCCTTCAGTCTGGCTTCACGTTCACGAATTTTTTTGCTCAACTCAGCAGGAGTAAGCACTGGGCAGAATCCAGGAAGGCAGTACGGATATACGCAATACGACCAGCCGCCGAAAATGACAAGCAAAAAATATGGCAGCAATGACAGTACAACGTCAGTGGATACGCAAGAAAAGTGGGTTATTGTTACCAACCTGTGCCGTAAATAATCATGCATAAGTCCAGGAACGATGTGTTGTTGCACTGTCGCTGCTGCCACTGGTGTGTAACCGGGAGCCTCGATTTCTTTATATTTGATATCTGATGATGGCAGCCGATGTGAAGCCTTCTAGCGGAGCACCATTGTAACTATCCCCGCAATTCAAAGGCAGATTGATCATTGCAGTTCCACACGTGTCGTCGATGACAGTGCAACAGGCTTGCTTCCATGATCAATCGGCTGGCATCCACAAGTCCATGTCGAATGCATTGAAACTCGGATAATTGCGCAGTAAAGATTCGCGCGTAAGTCCAGGAACAATGAGCTGTTATCCAGTCGCTGCTACCAATGGTGTCCAACCATGAGCCTCGGTTTTTTATATGATGATGGCAGCCGATCTGAAACCCTCTAGCGGAGCACCAGTGTAACTATCCCCGCAATGCGAAGGCAGATTGATGACCATAGTTCCATATGTGTCGACGATGACAGTGCCGCATGCTTGCTTCTATGATAAAGTGGCTGGCGTGCACGGATCCTTGTCAAATGCTTCGAAGCTCCAATAACTGCGCAGTATCGTGGGTAAGCCCAGGAACGATGTATTGTTGCACTGTCGCTGGTGCTGCTGCCATAATCTCGCTCTCCGTTAGGTGGCACGACGGGGTGACGACAGCGTCATCTATCACACGCCGTGAAGTTTACTTACGCTGAGACACGTGGGTGCTATACGGCGAAAATTGCTTTGCAGGGATTAATAGCACCCCCAAAACATTCAATGGTGAATATCGGACACTGCTTATACGTAGGCCGTGATTATGTTTGCGTTCAGTATGAAGGTTTTGGTGGGGATATTCGTATAGGCAGATTGGGTAGGGATATTCATGTTCGTTGATTTTCACTTAGTCCCTGCCTTCTGGTGTGAGCTAGATGCTGAAGTGTTTGTTTCTTGAAAAAAAAAAAAACGAATGCAGAACGAGTTGCGGTGAGCGCAATACCCGGCTTCTAACGAACATCATTATTTGTTACTTCTTTTCAGGTGACCAAGATGATGTTCATTGTGGTAGCCATCTTCGCTCTGTGCTGGCTGCCGTACCAGACATACAACATCCTCACCGAGATCTACCCAGAAATTAACTCGTGAGTATTGCCAAAATGTATGACACATGAGTTGTAGTTCCACTTTACTTATTTTCAACGCGCAGTCATGTGACATTACTTTGAATTAGGTGAAGATAATATTTAGCATGCATCCAGCCATCGGGAGTGCTGTGATCAAATCACAGTGTTAAAAGGCTAACGTAATCACAAATATCAATAAACATATATATTCAATTACCTTTTGTGACTCCGCTATTGCGCGCATCCCCTGGTGTGAGCTTAAGCCGTTAGTTCGAGAGGTTATTCATGTCAGCATCATCACAAAGTAATTTGGGGGTCAAAGAGCACCATCTACGATGCAAAGACATCAGATTGATTTAGTGAAGACACCTGCTCACGCGTTTGGCGTCATTTACCTCGCCTGGCCTAGTGTTAAACTCCTGTCTTACTTTTCCTTAATTAGGCCAAAACTTGAGTACACCTACATAATGTGGATCCCCACACAAAAATAACATTCAAAACCCAAAAAAGAATTCATTGGAAAGCAGTACGATTCATTTATAGTAAATTTAAGTGAACTGACTCCTCCACTGCACTACTAACTGCAAATGATATTGAAATAATACAAATCCGGAGAAAAAAGTCGTCTAGAGTTTCTTTCTGACATAGTAGACCAGAGGCTATTCTTGGACACCGCAGTCAACGTTGACCGCACCATACGTTTTCCCCTTATTAAGCAGACCTACTCGGCACCACTTTCCTGAATCTCTAACGCCAATCTTCGCAAGAACTGACACTCTTCACTACTCTATTTTCCTATGAACTATAGCTGATTGGAATAAACTAACGCAGGCATTCCCGAACGCCCATGACCATTTGTGCAAATTCTGTTCCTTTATTGCTTCTTTAGAATTGTATCACGACTAAGTTGTTTTCCCTGTCTTACAACCAAAAACATTTTGTAGCAAACATTTTGCAACCTTGTTCCCTGTTATTTTTGTGTATTTTGCTCACCATGCTTAAAATTCTTCTCTGCAGTATTTTAAAGATAAATAAATAAGTTTAATGCAAAAAGAGAATTTTATTATGCGTCTCGTAAGCGTTCAATAGCATCTGATACACGTTTCCAATAACATTGAAGACTATTCCCAATTTAGCAGGCGGAAAAGTAACATTTCATGCTCAAACAAGCGGGACAGGTCCCTCAGAAGCTCACTTCTCACCGACCAGCAATGGGCCATCCAGTATGAAGCGTCCGCCAGGTGTTCCCTGTCGGTCTCTACATGGGAGACGCCTGCTGCACGCTGAGTGCGTCCTGTAAGGCAAAAAATGAAGATTTCCATTTCATTTCAATTTATACTTTATAACTTAGATTGCATTATTTCTTTCCGTATTGAGCTAATACAGACATAGGGTAATGATTGATTTACAATATTAATGAGAATCGTGTCAAAATGCATAGTATGTGCTATCTAGCTCAACACGGTACAGCATTCATTTCAAACGGGTAGCCTTGCGCTCTTGGCGTCTCGCGTCCTCTGTAGCAGACGCGTAGGCCGCGATATTGAAAAAAATGCAAGCCAGACACATCATGCTTCTTGCTGCTTCACAGGATGACAGCAACTAAAACGCAGCAACCTTTTGTGAATAGAGCAGAGAATCAGCTCTTATATATATCGAAACCCCTTACGCAATACAACGAATGCTCAATGGCCTTCGACGTTCATTTGTAGAGAGAATGCAGCAGGGCGGACGTTTGTTGCTGAATTGAAAAAAAAAAGTTTTGTAACGCATCAGTGTGATATTTGGGGTGATCTCGACACGAAAATGAGAAAATTCGGAGTGCCGCGAAAACAAATTTCACATATTGAAACGCACTGCACGCCGCTGTCGTAGGGTGTCGTGAACGATACGTCTGTCCTTTCGCACGTCGATCACAGCTGGCGCTACCAATATATTTAATAAAAATACAACGAAAAACTCCACACACACACACACACACACACACACACACACACACACACACACACACACACACACACACACACACACACACACACACACACACACACACACACACACACACACACACATACACACACACACCGCCCCGCCGCTGTGGTCTAGTGGCTAAGGTACTCGGCTGCAGACCCGCAGGTCGCGGGATCGAATTCCGGCTGCATTTCCGGTGGAGGCGGAAATGCTGTGGACCCACGTGTTCAGATTTGGGTGCACGTTAAAGACCCCAGGTGGTAGGAATTTCTGGAGCCCTCCACTACAGCGTCTCTTATAATCATATGGGGGTTTTGGAACGTTAAAACCCACATATCAATGAATCAATACACACACACCAAAGTGGAGAGTTATCTCTGGGCCTGCTTCCCTTGAACATCCTCTGATTACTTGTGGCGACTGTGGGTCCGTACTGCTAAAAATGCGACCGTCGTGCTACCCCATACGGCTTATATTTGAACCTACCGGGGTTCCAATAGAGCCTGGATCACCAATAGAGCGTGAAACATCACGTGTCAGCCACGCACCAATCAGAGGGCATAAGGACGGATAAAGTGGAGAGTGATTGCGAGAGTGCCGAGGATGGTGACGTGGCAAATAAATTACAGTATACCTTGAATTTCTCTTTCTTTCTTTCTTTCTTTCTTTCTTTCTTTCTTTCTTTCTTTCTTTCTTTCTTTCTTTCTTTCTTTCTTTCTTACTTTCTTTCTTTCTTTCTTTCTTTCTTTCTTTCTTTCTTTGTTTCCTTCTTTCTTTCTTTCTTTCTTTCTCCATTTCTTTCTTGCTTTCTTTCTTTTTGTCGGTCTTTCTTTCTTTCTTTTTTCTTTCCTTCCTTCTTTTTTTTCACCTTTTGTCCTTAATGCGGATGGTAAAGATCTTCGCTGCCACGCACTTTCTGGCAAAGTATAAAATATTTTTTAAAACGATTATGCTGCATAGCTTATTGCTTCAGAATTTGGGAATCTGGAAAGAAGAGTGAAACAGCCTGTCTCTCTAAATGGGCATCAAGGCTTCTTCTGAAATAATGAGTAAAATAGGTACTGCAACAAGGTCAGTGGTAGAATGGTGATTTCTATGACGGTCACCTTTAAAATGAATTCTCTTTAATTTAAAAAAAACAAGAGAAAAATCAGTCTTTGTTCAGTAAGATAAGGCGTGGTGGTGCGAATATTTAGGTAGGCAAGGCAGCCCTACAATTTGTGCTATCAGCACTGCGTCGTAGGCCGTATGAACAGCTCGTATTTAAAATTTGGCACCTTATTCACGAATCACATCAGAAAGAGCACCACGCGACGTTTCAGTGGCTTCCAAGTCACTGAGTCGTCATAGGAAACGAACATGCCGATAATGCCGCTTGAGCTGCTCTTGAGAGCACACATGAGGGTGCCATACCACTTTCAAGGTCTGACACGGCCAGTAGCCTTCGAGGGCTTGCACAGGACACAACGCTTTCTCTATGGTACCAACCAAACAGCCAGATCAACTGGACCATTCATAAACTCCACCTGCGCTTTTTGATGTATCTTTGTATGCCAAGCGGACTCCACTAAAGAGAAGCTACATTGCTTTATCATTTTGGTTAGGTTTGGTATTTCCGAAATCGTATTTCTTCCGCAATGGAATGGCCGTCAATGCTCTCTTCGATGCCTGTAATTGTGAGGCGATTCTACGCCACATACTGTGTGACTATCTAGTCTACAATCTGCAGAGACAATCACAGGCGTCCATTATAGTGCGCCGTGACAATAAAGAAACGTCTGTTGAATCTGTTCGGGCATGTAGTCGACAACGGACATAGCTGAAGGTGATCAAGACGCTGCAGAAATTTTTGAGGAAGACGGACCTGCTTAAGCGTCTGTGGGAGTGATGTCGCGTTACACGCTAGATTATTGTACTCTTACTGTCTAGGTGCTTGTGCACGAGCTGTGTGATGTGCAACTCTATGTCCCTTTCCTCTCTTTCCTCTCCTTTCAATATCTCTAATCTCATTCCCACTTTATCTCGTTCACCTTGTCTCAAATTAAGAGATTATTTTTCTAGGTAAATGTCTGCCTTTTTTAAAAAGTACACAGTTTTAGTAAATAGTCCCTGCTCCAATCGAGCCAGGTGAAAGATGGCGAAAATTGGATCGGTGTGACGCGCAGCCAAGTCGCGATCCCTCGTGTTCGAAAAAAAGAATGACAGCATAGCCACGGGGTGAATGATGCAGAGAGGGCGAAGCTCTTATGTATCAAAAGATACGTCGCCACACACACCAATGAAACTCGTGAGTAACTTATCATTTTGAAACAATTTTATTTTAAAGGTTGTTTAGTCATTCCGGTCGGCGTTTTACATTCATCACCACAGCTTTGTGGTCCGAGAAGTGAACCGAAAGCGGCTCTTGCAATGGTTGAACATCTTGACGGTTGGTGAAGACGACGTCGACACACGTCCTCCTGATCATGGTCTTGTGGTCGTGGTAGTCAAACGAGACGCAGCGAAGACCGTACTTGCTCGTCATGTATTTCATTAACCAGTGCTCGTTTGATACGCCGACGTTGCGGTCGCCGACGAGCAAGATTGGTGTCGACATTCACGGCTAGCTTCGGCCTCCCGTGCCCACACGGCGGGGTCGCTTCTTCGAGCGTGAGGTGCCGCCGCCCTGCGCGCATGCCACTGGGCAGCCTTGTCTATGCTCCGTCGACGAGCGTGTGTTGGCGCGCGTGCCAGAACGGAGCTTTTATTGTACTATAGAGTGCCTCCGGCGCACGGTGCCACCTAAGAACACGCGATCGCAGTGGCGCGATCATCTCCCCCTCCTTCCGTACGTGTGACGTAAATCTTGTTTTCATAAAGCTCACCTTTTATTATTATGTTTTGTTAAAGAAGGCCAATAGTGTGGGACGATTTTGCATTTCTCAGAGTATATGCATTCGTTATATAGTACAAGGAGCGCCATCTACGATCGGATTGGCGACTCAACGAGCGGTGGTTACAAACGATAGTGGAAGACGAACTGGTGATGCCTTAAGGAGCTTCACCCCTAATAAAAGGTATACACCCTTCAAACGACGACTTCAGTTGCTTGAGATGCGAAGAAGAACGAGTTATTTTATGTTCGTGGCTCTGCCGCATGCGTGGGTGTCCACGTGAGCCCCAGTAACGTAATGTCGTAGTTCTAGTACTGGCGGTGTTTGTAATATTACGCACATTTTATTGTGAGAATTTAGCGTTCCTTTGAAGAGCAATTTTTCTTTTTGTCACTGCTGTTGCAGTACTGCCAGAGATTTGCTGCGCTTTGTCAGCGTATAATTTCGTTCCAGTCTTCCTTTTTAAAGGTGAGATAGTTGCCGCGTTGAGAAGCGTAGTACCTAATAAGGTGTTCATATATCACATAACAAATGTTACTTTAGATGCCACCATTATAAATGAACAAGCACATGTGATTCAAGCGCTCTCTTTACGAGCACACAGGTCGAAGATCCATTTTCGTAACGTAATACAAAGTGTGGTATTGAAAGGCACGACGGCTGTGCTTGGTACACGTGTCTTTCAGCTATAGCCTTTTTGCTCTTCAACAAAAACAATGAGAGAGCAATATATACGAACGTTCAAAAGTAAAAATAAAGCACCTGCACTTAACACGATGGTTCAAAATCCTCCTTCCTGCACTAACGTTTCATAGCGGAAAGACAAAACTACAGACAAAGGATCACGTCACGAAAGCGGCCGACTATCGTCCGTTTTATCCCAGGCGGGAGCTCTCCTGATGCACCAGATTGTTTCAAAACGGCCATCTGTGTAAGGCTGCACGTGCGGCAATTTTCACGTCGTTATGTCAGGTCATTGGACGGCCGTATTCAATAAAGTCATTTGAAAGTTTCAGTTCCACTACTCTGCTAAAAAAGTCCTTGCTACTCGCGTAGGTTCACTTGCCGGTGTACGGGAAGTGGATAATGCATGGCACGGATTATTGTTGCCGTGAGCAGATATCATGGCTGCTCGCAAAGTGTCCACGTGCTGTTGCCCAACGTTGGCGAGTTTTATTGAAGTATTTGCTGAATAAGGCGAATGAGTTCGCTCGAACTCCACCCGAACTGTTGTGGATGACCACAACGATCAATTGGGCGTCACATTTGGCACCCATGTCAATAATGAGTGAGCGTTTGAGTGGGTTATGCTATTAGTGTGGCAATCAACCTCTTTTGCAAATATGGAAACGTTTGTGCTTTCTGTCCTCCCAGGAGCATTTGCTTTGTACAGTGAACGGTACAAATGATGTCAGTGGATTATTTTTAGCCGTTGCTTACACCAAGATCTTTGTTTCTGGCGTAATTACAGTGTCAAAGAAAAGCACCCGGTGCAACCTAAAAAGCCGAATACCTTAAAGTCTCATAGTAAATGTAGCCTAAAGAAGAAAACAAAAACGTTTGTACACATCTATTAGGGGATTCCTTCTACACTCACTAATAATTCAAGTGTGATTTGTCTCGAACACTAAAGAATAGCCAAAACATTTTAGTAACAATAATCTCTGCGTATTTCTTTTTATATGCAAGCTGCGATGGGTGCTCCTTCATTTGCATTGCCATTTGAAGCAGGAATTAAAATTGATCTGACATTTCTTTTGTGCATTTGGCGATACAAAGCAATCGGACACCCCGATAAGAATGACTAATGAAAGAAACTCGGAAGAGAGCTAACGACTGTGTCTGAAACGTAGTCCTTATCTCGTAATCCTAATTATCTTAATAACGTGCTGGATAATCTCCTATATGCGAGCTAGAGTATACGGTACGACAGAGACGGGGGGAATGATAGCGATTGTATACAGCTCAGTGATAGAGCATCGGACGCGTTTTTCGAAGGACACAGGTTCAGATCCTTGATTGATTGATATGTGGAGTTTAATGTGCTAAAACCACCATATGATTATGAGAGACGCTGTAGTGGAGGTCTCCAGATGTTTCAATCTTTGGTTACCTTTTCTATTTGCCTTTCTGAATAATTATTACCATGTGGTTTCTCATAATGTCTCCTTCCCATTTTCATTTTTCTTCGAAAACTAAAATATACATTTGTGATCACCATTTAATCTTCTGGACCCATATTATACTATGTTCATCACCCCTAGCCGATCATACATCCTATGTGATATCTTTGCATAATCTATCGTCGACTACAGCCTTCCCCCCTTCCATGTTATCTGTCTTTCGCACTTCTCGGTACTCTTGCAAATGATTATATCATGCCTTTCACACATATCCATTAGCATTGTACCTGTTGGGTCAGTATATTCTTCCGTATCTTCCATTTGTGCATTCATATCTTCTAATATATTTACTTCACAATCTTCTCCCAATTCTTTAATGCAATTTTCGAAGCACTGCACCATTTCTTGGTTTTGATCTCAGGATTTTCTCTCTGTCCACTTGTATACAAAATCCAGGAACGTTATCTGCCCTTCAACTACACCTTTTATTCATAAATGCTACCTGCCCTCCGTTTTCACTCTTTGCCAGTCTGTATTGTTATGAATAAAGGCCCCAATACCACCTCCCTTTTTGCTGCTTTCTTTTCTATTATAACCCCACGCATAGTCCGGATTGCTAGGTGGTTGTTCCATGTCCCAAACATGTGTTTTTACAAACCTTTCTATATCTCCCCACTTCAACCTATTCCTTCCGCCCTGCATATACCCTATGTCTGAATTTGCCCGGCCCTCGTGCATACGTTGATTTCTCCCCCGGACTCCAGGTGTCTTTGATATTGACATCACTTTGGAATCGTGTCTGTCTATACCACCTGTAAAGGAGTCCTCCTGGTTGTTTTCTTCGTTACTAGCTGTCCTGGACCCCGAAGGACCCACGTGCCCCCTTCCCCCCCCCCTCAAAAAAAGGAGCTACTGCGCGTCCTGCAAGTCGCCAACCCACCTCATGACTTAGCCTCTTAGCCTCTTATCGAAGTGACTTTTGTCTCGTTGAAAACCACCCCACCTATGCACCTCTCTGTTTATTTCCACTTCTTCAAAGCCTTTCTCTCGACTCATCTGCCACATCCTTTTGTTTGCGTCGGCAACCGCTTTTTGCAGGTTGCCGTCACGCACCGGAATCTCCAGTATCATGCATATCACTACCTGCACCTGAGGGGAAATGACGCGTATGTCATGCACCCCATTCGCCAGTGTGGTCGCTAGTACTGCTGATTCTTCATTTAAGACATTGTTTAGAGCACCCGCAATCATCAGGAGCTTTCTTCCATTAGCTTTATTTGTGAGTTTGCGCTCGCTTGCTTCATGACTGCTTCCAGCTTATGTCCTGGGAACGTCCCTACGGAAACCCTCATGTCGCCTTTAACCCTCTCTTTGATTACTTCTGCGCATCTATTTAAATTCGAATGTCCGGTGATAATTACGTGCTTCGATTTTTCTGCTACAGCGTCCCGCACCTGGAGGCTACTTGCGCTGGTACCGCCGGCTGCTTTCTCCCCTCCTACCCCCTCCATTACTTCGCTGAAGCTGGGTATTCTGACCATAGAACCGGTTGAACCTGTTTTTTTTCCGAACCTGTTTTCCCTTTTTTATCCGTAGTTCTGGGTACGGGTACGCTACATCGGCCGCTCCTTTGTTCACCTTCGCAAGTGCCTCCTCGGCTGACCTAAGCCTTTTTTCCATAACCCTCGTTTTCTCTTGCCCTGTCGCCAACGCAGTCTTCAGCCCGGCGATTCTCACTAGCAGTTCATTCTGTGCAACTATCATTTTCGCCATTTTTCCCTTGACCCCCTATTGCCTACACTTGGCGTCAGCATTCTCTGCATTCGTGTCTGCACTAGCCTTCATTTTGAAACCCACCCCACATCCTGAACATTTTACAGTCTTTTTAATCAAGCCTTTTTGACTCCGATTGTCTTGCTGAATTGTCCCACTCGTTTATTACAAAACGCAGCGTACGACGAACCCTGCCCTAAGCAAAAAAGTCTAAGCTCTACTACAAAATTTTGCGTGTTCGGTGTACGGGCACCCACACCACGTGCTGACAAGAGAAAAAACCTCACACAAACAAGTAAATAGCAGATGACTAACTCCTTTTAAACCCGTACAACGTAAAAAGTGCTATAAAAGTTTACATCGCTGCCTTAATAATTCAAAATCAATCGCGAAACATGCAAAAACACTTATCTGCGCAGTAGACTGGGAGCCCTCGCAAAACACGTCCATCCACCGTGCCAGTTCGAACTCTTCCGAACTCATCCCCCTAAGGCACGTCAATCAACGGTGCCTTAGGTGGAGGCGCGCCATCTAGTGAGCATTGTTGAAATCACTGGAGAGGGGGCCTTGAGTGGTGAACGGAGAAGTGTACACTGGCAACACAGGTGTACATACCGGATGTCGCCACCGCCGGACAAGGCACGAGCACAAAAAGCTCGCCGAGCACGCTCCTAAAAAATCTTCGGCCTGAATTAGAATCCAACCCAGGTCTCCTGCATGGCAAGTGGGTGCTCTACCGGTGAGCCTCACTATTGCTTGAAGATATTTTGTGAAAAATAGGCTCTTAGAATGTCGTGTAGTGGGAAGACTCCTTAAAAACACGCAATATCGCGCGGCTAAATGGTAGCATCACGCTAGGCGTCAAAACATGTGCATCGCGCAACGAGTGGTTGGTTTAAAGCTGTTCAACCATCACAAAGTGTGCAGCTCGCCGGTGCGCGAGGCACCATACGGACGCGTACTGGGTACTTTGCAAATTGTATGGCGTAGTGGGTACCTCACTTATGCACATGCAGTAGGCATTGAAGGAGAGTTTGAAACGACGCGCACAAATATTCTTTTAAAGTGAAAACTATTACGAGTTCTAAACTCAGGTCACGCGTGGCGCCCTATAGTTGCCCGCCGCCACCGCTGCCGCCGTCGAGGTTCGTAATCACTATCGCAGAAATGAGAAAAAAAATATAGTACTAATATTCTACCACTGAGCCACGCTGGTGCTTTGGACTTGTTCGCAAACTTGCCTTAGGCAGGCTTGATGTCGAGAAAGAAATCGCGTTGATATTAGTAATAAAGTGTTTTAGAACAGCAAAAGAACAATCAGTCGTCACACAAAGCACATTGTGTAACTAGTCGGTCGTCCGTTGCTTCAACCCACTACAAAAGCTTGTTCTGCATCATCTACGAACTGCGGCGCATACCCACTTCATGCATAATTCTTCATCGTCGTCAGCCAATAGATCAACAATTGCCACAAAATTCCTTGTTAGTATTCAACGAATACCATGCTTCTCAGGGGAACGACAAAGGATAGCATAGCAAATGCCGGCTCACTACCAAGAAATTATTATTATTGTTGATGCCGTAGTGGGTACCCAGCAAGTGTGCTTGCAGCAGCTGCCCAATGAGTGTTTAAAAAGGCTCTGAAAGGCCGCTATTCTAGCTTAAGCTGTCACTGTGCTGTGCCATCCACGCAGGCCTGGTGTTTTTTTTTTCTTTGCAGCGCGGTTAAGGGTGAAGCTCGAGGACCTTCCAATTTGTTTCTTTTTTGAACGCCACTCATTAGTGGCATGACGCATGCGACTACGTCGAGGAGGGCATCACAAAACACTGGATTCAGTAATTACGTGTAACGCTGAATTGGTTTCTTTGGACATTTTGTTTTATGAGCGATCTATTTGTAGTACCTGAGTGATGATAATTGCTATTATACAACCGAACACCGGCACCATACGTTTACGTTGTGGATGTTATCTGAAGGTACAAGGAAAGGTTCTATTCCATTACAGCCACTGTGTCGCGCTTGAAAATTGTTAATAAGTAGGCACCACTGTCTTCTTATAAAATACGTAAATGTAATATTGTAATGCTAATATTGCAATATCATATCTATGTTTGTGCTTGCACTTGTGTGTGCGCGTGTATATATAAGCAAGAATGAAAGTTTTCGGGAACTCTTCCCCCAACCCTGGCTACGGCCATGATCATGATTGTAGTTGCCACTTCTGACGACTTGCTTTTTTTTTGACTCATGCAGATATCGCTACATCAATGTGATATGGTTCTGCTGTCACTGGTTGGCTATGAGCAACTCGTGCTACAATCCATTTATCTACGCCATCTACAGTGTAAGTATTTCGCGCCACCTTTTTTTTGCTGTGCAGTATGGATTTTCTATTACATTTAGGCATTGTCATATAAGTACTACCACACTGGTGTTGTGTACACGTAACTTCACTTAGGTTGGAGAATGTTTTTTTTTTCAATATCTGAAAAATCGATTCAACCTATTCATGAGGTGACGACCGTGGTCGATCACCTGATCCAAATCAGCACCGACATGAAAAAAAAAACGTTCTAAGAACACGGGAACAACAAATGTAGTAGCTAGGGCTGCCTTCTGATGTTGTCAACAGGGCATATTCGAAGTGATATAGCGTAGAAATTTTTCCAGACGGGACAAGACAAAGTTGATACACACTAGTGCCTGCTTGTGTCCAATTTGTTTGGTCAAGTCTCGGGAAAAATAGTCTGCTCTAAATCACTTCGATATAGTTGTAGAACAAAAAAAAAAGTCGCTGTGGAATGAGCAAAAACCTCCTAGCACAATGCTCACGCTTACTTCCATGAAATTGTTGGAGTCACCTTGTCATCTAATACCAGGCTGTCAATATTGGACGTACTTCTCCTAAATTATTTATATAGTTCGTTGCCTTTCGGTTATCCGGTATAGAGATAAATCTTGACACCCTGGCTGCGTTTTGCCGACGTGAGAATTTGTGGTAACGAGAAAGATACCCGCCGAAGCAGCTTACTCCATATGACTTATTAATTAAAAGAGACCCACGAAATTAAAAAAAAGACCCGCGTAGGCTTGTTTAAGAACGTGTTAGAGAATAGGGTAACAAAAATTGGTCCTACGTCTCCCAGTATGGCATACCTCAAAGCATACCATGGTTTCGGGCCTTGGTACTGCACCGTGAAGAATGTCACGATATTTCTTGAATGAACCCTTAATCAAATGAGCTTGAGTGTTCTGAAAGCGCCACGGTTTCTCTTACTTTTAGGTATTTGTGAATGCTGCGATCAATGAATAAATAAAGTATATAACACAATCGATCACTCAATTAATCAATCAATCAATCAAAAACGACGAACCCTGTGGACATTGTTGTTTATTAGCGATATTTGCCGTCAAAGTAGCGTGCTAAGCGTATACGTAAAGCTTACAAACAAGATCATGAGAGGAGGTAGCGCAGTGAGGGTGCCGTTATTTATGTGCGATAAAGGTTTAGGTTTGCGAGAAAACGCTGTTCGAAAACTGTGCCCTAATGCAAATGATACGCGCAACTCAGCGGTGGCGAGAACACACATACACAGCAGGATGAAAGGTGGGCTGATTGGTACAGATTCATGATGAAAAGGAGAGTGTGAAGTATTATTTCTAGATGACACTTGAGGACGGTAGAACCTCCTTTTGTGTGGCCTTTCCCTTAGTGTTTTTCTGGCACATATTATCTCCAGTGAACAAATTAAGTTTCAGTCTGCGCTTGTTTGTTTGTTAGCTTCTTTTGCTTTCTGTTAGTTTACGCTGTGAGTATTTTTCAGTATGGACACATACACACACGCGGAATATATATATATATATATATATATATATATATATATATATATATATATATCAAAAGTACCCGGTCAATTATCGACAATCTCATATCATGCTCTGTGCCTCAAGGACTATGTTCTTCAAACACATCTATAAGTATGTCGTTGTGATTAGTGTCTGATTTTATTATACTACAGTTTCTTCTCCCGACACTTTTGGGCTTTAAATTGTATAACTCGTAGAATCGCCATTGTTTATATTTTTGTACTCTTCACTATAAATACTATGCTACATCCGTTTGGCTGTTAAATAGTATTTTCTTTTTTACCATTAAATTAAGGTTCCTACGCAGTGTACACAATGGGACCTTTTTCTGTAATTATATGTCTATATCCCGTATATGTTTTGAACACTGAATAAACTTCGAAAATCACGCAGGTATAGTTCAATGTTACAAATAAATATTACACAATTTGGTTTTGTGTTGCCTAGAGAATGCTTAAAATTTTGAGCAACCATGTGAAACTGTGCCGCGCTAAATCATCTGTATAATATTACTGGTTTTAGAAATTACAATGGAACAATTTTTTCCGGAATTTCAACGCGCTAGTCTTTCATGACTATGATAATTTATTAATTCTTTAAGCTGCACTTTTCGCCATAGCAAAAAAGTGCAATATACGGTAAGTTTATAATTTTTATAGAGGTGCATTTTTTTGCACGTAATGTATTTAGAGTTTGTGTTAAAGAATTCTATATTAAATAATTAAAACACTTCGGGAGCATACCAAGCACAAATAATGCCAGGATATTGTGAAAAGTTGAAAAAAGTAGCATTTGACTCACATTGCGGTTTTATTTTTGCCATGAAGCGGTCCAAGTAAAAATAGAGCCTATATATTGTTACACAGTATAATTTGTTAGTAATTAGATATGCAGAAAGTTTCAAAGGAGTAGTGAACCTGAAGGTATAGTAAGAAGCTTGCCTATGCGTCGCCTTCACTGCATAACACGTCAGTGCGAGATTCCAGCGGGGGCTTTTCCGCAGTGAACAAGGCATGTCATACAACTGCTTGTCACTTGTTTTGTTATTATTACTGGCTTATAGAACGTCAAGAAAGGGTAATAGTGCTTATTTTTCTGTAATGGTATCCTCCCCTTGGACCATCAAAGGGCAGGCTATATGAAACAGCATCCTTAGTCCCAAGGCGCAGAATTAAAAGGCAGTCGGTGGCCTGCAATACAGTATTAGGGTCTTGTTTGGGTCCTGGTAAATAATTCACATGGTCTGAGCAATAAATATTATTATAATTTAGGTGTACTTTACCTAAGCTGTACTTATGACTTTAAGGTATAGGCTGACGCGTTATCGCTCACCAGTGGTGTGCATGATGTAATCATGTATTCTAGGTGTACAATTCCTAGATGATTCGATATTGTGCCCCTAAATGACACTTCAGTCACCATTTCAGGAGGAAGATAAACATTTTCATTCCTTCTTTCATATTGATTCAAAGGTGCTGAAAATATTGCAATTAAAAGCCCATTTAGTAAAGCTGGCGTGCTTTAATATTTTAAACACCCAACGACGTTTAAAAAATATGGATGTAATGTTTAAATCACAACCAGAAATTGCGAAGTGGGTGTCATTTGTGGGAACGATACTGAATTTTCTCCTACGTGTACATCATAGAAACAGCTTAGTTACAGTATACCTAAACTATGCTATTATTTATTATTAACAACATACACACTAATTATCAGAACTTGAACAAAACGTGCTAATTATGTCTTGCAGGCTATCGAGTTCATTATATTTCAACCCCTTGGAACCAAGAAGCGGTTAAATTGAACCTGCACTTTTATAGGCCACGGGGGAGAAACCATTACATAAAATACCCCCTATTGCCTTTTTGGACATTTTATGCTACAACATTACTAGAAAAAGGAGACAATTAATTGTATCATAATGCCTTATTTGCTCCGAAAAGTCCCCGCTGGAACTTCGCGCTGACATGGTATGCAGTAAAGGCGAGACAAAAGCAAGCTTCATATTACCTTGTGGTTGTACAGATGCAAATTTTTTTCTCCCTAAAGGGCCAGTAAACAGGCTCCGACATTTTTTTTCACCTCCATAAAAGCTCGGCAATTCGTAGAGTAGACCACGGTGATCATGCTTTACAAATATTACAGCGCTGCGCGCTGCACAGAGCCTTCCTTTCGAAAATCAATTTCCGCACCCGTTTCCAACGCCTGACAAATCCTCCTTCCACACGCAGTGACGCTAAGTTGCTGATCGCTGACTTGACGTAGTTCGCAGGTCATCGATTGGTCTAAACCGGTCATGACTACGGGCTACGCCTTCCTCTCCCGGTGAGGGATAAAGGTGGCGAGGACGCGCAAAAATTTGAAACCGGCGAAAACCAATGTTCTAACCTGTGTATGTTCCTTAATAACACCTATTCGCAATTTTTTTTTTGCGGAAGCATGTTCACAAAGTAAAATTTCAGATAGTTCTGTTTATGACAATTTTTGGACACCGGGATTGTTTACTGACCCTTTAAAACAAAAGCTACTCCTTTGAAACTTCGCGCATGTCTTACTCACGAACCTTACTATGCAACTATACAAAAGCCGTATTTTTACTCACACCGCTAGATCTCGAAAATTAAGCCGCATCCTACTTTGACGTTCTCTGTCAACTGACGAGTTGCGAACTCCTGTTTTGTGAGCTAATCGGCTACTTGTATGTGATTGTCACGTTGAGGGTATAAATTGTGACTAGTTGGAGTTCATGATAAGTAAGCGCGAAAAGTTTCTAACCGCCAAAGAATAGGCTGGCGCTGCCTTTGGGGTTCTATTCTTTTTTTGTGGGCGTTTTGGAGTACTAACTAAAACTCTGGTAAATAGACATAGTGGTGGTCCTCAGTCGGGAGTGAGATATGCGTACTAGTAACTACGTATACGGCTAAACTAATAACGTAGAATCTATGGTAAACGAAAAGGTACAGCACGAGTTCTTTCTAATTATACAGAGCGGCGAAAGACAAGAAACTTCATAGCAATGCAATGACGTGTTTGCATCACTCACTGCATAGGGTCAGCTTGAATTGATAGAACCCGGCGAGTCTCGGCACCATACACATACACAAAGTCCACTTGACTAATTCAACTTCAACTTTTTTAAATTCAATTATGGAATTTCAAACAGTTCAGAAAAGTCCAGGCGTATTACGAGTCATGTGAAAGTGAGACCTGCTAGGCTATTAGGTGGTATTCTACAGTGCTAAGAAAGCGCTAGAGAAACAACCACATAGATATAGCGTAGCCGCCTAGCATGCAATGACAAAATTCTGTTCGAATGCAGATGCCAGACCATTCCCAATCATATACTTACTTAAAACGCGTGATGAATAAATTAAAAAAAGAAAAAAAAGAAGAAAAAAATGAAGAGGCCTGGGAGGCGGCCCTACTGGCGACCACCTGCCGGTAACGCACTTCCTCACCACAGCAAAATTGGCCACCATGGTGCAGTACTTGGCCACTACTTACCTTATGAACGTAACACTTAACCCTTGGCCCTCAGTCCCCAGAGGCTGCGAAGCAACTGCGCAAGGCGACGGTAAGACGTGCGGCGCCGCGGAGGGTGCTAAGAATGTCTGGGTCCGGACAGGTCGCCTTTGGAATCTGAAGTTGGCGATGGTATATATATGTATATATATAAGCCTAACTGGCAATAATGCTAAGGAAAGTATAGGGGAGGCTATTCGACTGAATTGTAAGGTAAATGTGAAGAAAGAGAAGTAGGCGAAAAGATAACTTGCCGTAGGCAGGAACCGGTTCCTGCCCACGGCAAGTTATCTTTCCATCCATGGCAAGTTATCTTTTCGCCCACTTTTCTTTCTTCACATTTACGTTACAATTTGGTCGAATAACCTCCCCTGTACTTTTCTTGGCATTATTGTCTGTTAGGCCTTAGTAATATTCTGTCAAAACACAGCCCTTTTTTGCCACACACACACACACACACACACACACACATATATATATATATATATATATATATATATATATATATATATATATATATATATATATATATATATATATATATATATATATATATATATATATAAGGGAAATAATTATATACCTAAGGGCTCGTTTTTTCGTGTTTTGACACAATATTATTGAGATCTAACAGACAATTATGCCAAAGAATGTATAGGGGAATATATTAACCAGTGTAATGTAAATAGGAATTAAGAAAAGTGGGTGAAAAAATAACTTGCCGTGGGCAGGAATCGAACCTACGACGTTCGAATCACGCGTTACATGCTCTTCGTTTGAGAACATCGTTGCTCTGCGTTCGAGAACATCGAACGCCCGTTAGTCGAAGGTCGTAGGTTCAATTCATGCTCACGGCAAATTATTTTTTCACCCACCTTTCTTAATTCTTATTCACATTACACTGGTTTAAATAACTTCGGCCATATATTACTTGGAAATATTGTTAGTTAGATCTCATATATATATATATATATATATATATATATATATATATATATATATATATATATATATACATACATATATAATATTAATGAGATCTAACAGACAGTAATGCCAAGGAATGTACAGGGGAAGTTATTAGAACCAGTGGAATGTGAATAAGAAAAAAGAAAAGTGGATAAAAAAAATAACCAGCTCACGGCTGGTTATTTTTTCATCCACTTTTCTTTCTTTTTATTTACCTTCCATTTGTTCAAATAACTTCCCCTGTACATTCCTTGGCATTACTGTCTGTTAGATCTCAATAATATGGTGTCAAAACACAGAAAAACGAGCCCTTATGTATACACTTCTTTCCCTTATATAAATATATATATATATATATATATATATATATATATATATATATATATATATATATATATATGCAAGTAGATGCACTTTAACATAACAATAATCAAGGCATAATAAATTATTATGCCTTGAAAAAGACGGGGTTCCCGTCGAAACGTCGGCAGAATAAACATTTGTCATGTGAAAGCGCATCTACTTTCATATTTATAACCTTGCGGCAACCGAAGTTATTCTTATATATATATATATATATATATATATATATATATATATATATATATATATATATATATATATAAACCACGTTGTGACCGCTCACGGAGGATCTACTGGACTGTATGTATATATATATATATATATATATATATATATATATATATATATATTCTGAGCATTTCTTTATTACCTGATTGATTGTATGAATGTGGTCGATTGTTGAGTAGCCTGTTCGAAGTCCTGCTTGTTCTTCTTTTGGTTGATTGAATTCTAATGTTTTCTTAATTTTGTTAGCAATTATCTTTGTAACTAACTTGTATACTACTGAGGGCAAGCTGATCGGCCTCTAATTCTTCAAGTCATTGTCATCTCCATTCTTATAGAGAAATGCTCAGAATATAGCCAACCACTATACATAGCCTTAATGGATTACGAGAAGGCGTTTGATTCAGTCGGGATAACAGCAGTCTTGCAGACACTGCGGAATCGGGGTGCTGATGAAGTATAAAACATCCTGGAAGAAATCTACAGGGGATCAACTGCTACCATATTGCTTCATAAAAAAAGCAACAGAATATCAAGCAAAAGGGGTGTAAGGCAGGGGGATACAATCTCCCCAATGATATTAACTGCGTGCTTACAGGAGGTTTCCAGAGGCCTAGAATGAGAACAATTCGGGATAAGAGTTAATGGAGAGTACCATAGTAAGCTGCACTTCGCCGATGACAATGCATTGCTGAGTAACTCAGGGGACGAATTGCAACTCATGATTACGGAGTTCGACAAGGAGAGCAGAAAGGTGGGTCCTAAAATTAATCTGCAGAAAACGAAAGTAATGTACAAGCACTTCGGAAGGGAGCAGTGCTTCCAGATAGGTAATAGTGCACTTCAAATGGTAAAAGACTATGTCTACTTAGGGCAGGTAATAGACGAGCAGCCGAACCACGAGACTGAAGTAACTAGAAGAATAAGAATGGGGTGGAGCACATTTGGCAAGCACTCTCAAATCATGACAGGTAGATTGCCACTATCCCTCAAGAGGAAGGTATAAACAGCTGCATATTGCCGGTACTTAGCTATGGAGCAGAAACCTGGAGACTTACAAAGAGGGTTCAGCATAAATTGAGGACGACGCAGCGAGCAAAGGAAAGAAAGATGGTAGGTGTAACCTTAAGAGATAAGAAGAGAGCAGAGTGGATTAGGGAACAAACGGGGGTTAAGGATATCATAGCTGAAATCAGGAAGAGGAAATGGACATGGCCGGGCATGTAGCGCGTAGACAGGATAACCGCTGGTCTTTAAGGGTAACTAACTGGATTCCCAGAGGAGGCAAGCGGGTTAGAGGGAGACAGAAGGTTAGGTGGGCAGATGAGATTAAGAAGTTTGCGGGTATAAATTGGCAGCCGCAAGCACAGGACCGAGTTGACTGGCGGAACATGGGAGAGGCCTTTGTCCTGCAGGGGACGTAGTCTGGCTCATAATATATATATATATATATATATATATATATATATATATATATATATATATTGTAACAGACTAGAAAAGGGTAGAGAAGAGAAGCAGAGGAAGACGAAGAGTCTTGGCACGATCGCAGTGTGCTGCCGCAAACGACCATCGTTCACCTCCTGTAAATAAAACCATCTTATCACAGCTCGCTGTTACAGTTGTGGTGGACGTGCTGGGTAATCGACACCCGAAGACGGAAGGTGAACCGCAAGTTCTTCGACGGAGCCGTCGCATTGCTGGACTTCCACCGAATCCATCTGGGCTGGACATGTCCCACAACGCAAATGAACACCGACCCCTCTCGACTTCTGCGCCGACCAGTTCGGCTCCACAACTGAGAGATGCTCGTCCCTTTGCTGGCAGACCAGATGAAGACGTCGAGGCTTGGCTCATCCATTACAAACGGGTGAGCGCCGCTAACAAATGGGATGCCGCTTCTCAGCTTTTGTACGTCGTGTTCTTTCTGACCGATACTGCATTAATGTGGTACGAGAATCGGGAGGAAACGCTAACGACGTGGGACAGATTTGTTTGTGAAATCAAAGAGCGTTTTGGCGACCCAACAACGATAAAGAAAAGAGCAGAACAGACGCTAATGCAACGCGCTCAAATGCCAGGTGAAACTTGCACGACCTACATTGAGGAAGTCATAAAGCTATGTAGGACCTTTGACTCCGGAATGTCTGAGGAAGACAAAGTCGGGCACATTCTAAAAGGAATCGCTGAGGATGTTTACAGTTTCCTCATCGCGAAAGACACCTTGACATCTGTCACCGATGTCATTCGTCATTGCCGCAATTTTGAGCAACTAAAGATGTGGCGCATCATGCCAAAGTTCGGCAGGCTGCCCAATGTGACGACCATCGCGAGCATAGACAGCAACCAGGCGCTTGATCTTGCAACAACAATCCGGCAGATCGTACGTGAAGAACTCGGCCTGTACGCGCAAGTGGCAAACCACCCAAGCACTCATCCTCCCTATCAGCCACCAGAGTTCGAGCGAAACGTTGCTTCATTCTCCTCGCACCGGGTGGCGGAGGGCTTTGAGGATTCTGATGCCACACCTCAGTATCAGCCACGTCTATACGATAGAAGCCCTGCCTATGACGCGCGATCACGACGAGCACAGCCACATTCTTATACTCAGGGTTCTCAGCCGGACTACGTCCCGCTGCGGCAAGGACAGTACCGACCCTACTACCAAGATGCGACTTATGGCGAATACAGTGGATTCCAGAGAATGGCAGAAACCCGTTCTTCGCCTGATAACGAACTTCCTCGCCGACAGCAGCGGCCCAGGATTCGTTCCGATGAATACAGTATAAACCGTCACCCTCCCGTGTGCTACAACTGTGGTTTCACTGGGCATATTGCTCGGTATTGCCGCCAACAAGGCCGCCAATCACGAAGGACACCAGCCATGTCTTCGCCACTAAGACCCGGTGCTTCATATGACCTGCGGACAACCGACTTGTTTCCAAGGGACCGTTTTTTGCACGAGACCAGACGCAGTGATTCGCCAGCATCCGAGCGGAGTTTGACACCACCATCCAACCGTTCTCGTCGCTCGCCGTCTCCTCTGCGTCGTTCTTCTCCGCCGCCGGGAAACTAGCATCCGCGGCCAATAAAGGTGAGGTCGCCGGACGGTCTTTTCAAGATATACCTCTGCCTATTGTTATGATCAAAAACAAAGTGAATGTGTGTATTGATGGAATACCGACGATGGCGTTAGTTGACACTGGGGCGACTGTGTCTGTGATGAGCTTCGCCTTCAGAAACCGCTTAGGTCGCAAAGTTATGTTTTCATGGGACGATACAATCACCTTTCGTGGTGTAGGCGGCGAGTGGCTTAATCCTCTTGGTGTATGTGCTGTCAGTGTTTCATTGGCTGGAAAAGTATTTGTATCGGAATTTCTGGTTCTATCTCGTTGTTCGCACGATGTCATTCTTGGTATCGATTTCCTGGAGCAATGCGGTGCTTCCGTTGACTGTGGTAGTGAGGAAATATCACTAAACAATTTGTTTCTACCGTCGCTTTCCGAAGAAGACTACCGTGGCGAAGACAGGGACACACTTAGTGTGATTGATGAAGTGATAGCACCATCTTGGTGCCTGACACCCGTTCGAGTCTCTTCCACAGCGGTTGATGATGCTTGTGTTGACCTCGTAGTGGGGCCTCTGCGCAAGAACTGTTTTAAGAAGGACATACTTGTGCCTTGTTCTGTTGTGTGCATGACGAAAGGAGTAGCAACATTGTGGGCGCTGAACTGTTCTGCCACGCCGGTTGTGCTTCCTCGCGGGATGAAGATAGCTCTTTTTGATGAAGCCTCATACAACTCGATAGCAGCAATAGCTACGGACCTCCCCCCTCTTCCTCTGCTTGTGATATTCGCCATAATGAAGATCTAATGCTCGCTATGATCAGCAAGACTCTCAGTACGACGGAACGGCAAGCGCTGGTGCAGGTCCTTTCCCGGCATGTTGCTGCTTTCGACTTCAAACACAGAGATGCACCCCTTCAGTTACCCTCGTCCCGCGCTCGTCACAGAATAGACACTGGCTCTGCACACCCCATCCGCCAAAAGCCCTACCGAGTGTCATCCTCTGAGCGCAAAGTTATCGCCGAACAAGTGAAGGACATGCTGAACAAAGGGGTCGTGCAAGAGTCGTCCAGCCCGTGGGCAGCCCCGGTAATTCTTGTCAGGAAAAAGGATGGTTCCTGGAGATTCTGCGTAGATTACAGGCGTCTAAACACTGTGACGAAGAAAGATGTATATCCCTTACCACGGATTGATGACGTCATAGATTGCTTGCATGCCGCTTCCTATTTTTCAACGCTTGATTTGCAGTCAGGTTATTGGCAAATACCTATGGAACCCGGCGACAAAGAAAAGACTGCTTTCATAACTCCGGATGGCTTATTTGAATTTAATGGCATGCCTTTTGGCCTTTGTAATGCTCCAGCCACCTTTGAAAGATTTATGGACACAGTATTACGTGGTCTAAAATGGGAGATATGCATGTGCTACCTTGACGATGTTGTGATCTTTGGCCGTACGTTTGAGGAACATAACAACCGTCTCAGTCTTGTTCTCGACTGCATCGAAAAAGCCGGGCTGGTTCTCAATTCTAAAAAATGTCGCTTTGGCGAACGTCAAACTCTCGTGCTGGGGCACTTGGTCGACAAGGATGGCGTCAGACCCGATCCTCGCAAGATAGAAGCAGTGAGCTCTTTTAAATCACCGCAGTCCGCACGAGAACTTCGCTCATTTGTCGGCCTATGCTCATATTTTCGTCGTTTTGTTCCACGATTTGCGGAGATCGTGTATCCGCTGACAAACGTCTTGCGACAGGATGCAACCTTCAACTGGACACCAGGGTGTGACGCCGCATTCTCACAACTTAAGTTTGTACTAACGTCAGCACCACTGTTGCGTCACTTCGATCCATCTTGCCCGACTGAGGTCCACACGGACGCTAGTGGTATCGGTGTAGGCGCGGTGCTTGTACAACGTCACAATGGCGCAGAGCATGTCGTGGCATATGCCAGCCGTTGCCTGAGCAAATCAGAACGCAATTACACAGTTACGGAACAGGAATGTCTGGCAGCTGTTTTCGCTGTACAGAAGTTTCGTTGTTATCTTTACGGGAGGCCATTTAAGATAATTACCGATCACCATTCGTTATGCTGGCTGGTCGGTTTGCGTAACCCCTCTGGCCGCCTCGCACGTTGGGCGCTGCGACTTCAGGAATACGACTTTACGGTGTCGTACAAGAGCGGCCGTCGTCACGCTGACGCAGACTGCCTCTCCCGGATTCCTCTTGCGACTACTGACTGCGATGCTGAGAATTTTGACGACTGCCTTGCTGCTGTTATAAGCACGTTCCCCAACGCGGCTGATTTCCAGAGAGAACGACGCAACGATCTCAACTTGGACCCTCTTTTTGCCGCCGCACGTGCCTCCCAACACAGCGGTCGCTTTACGGTCCGAGACAAGTTGCTCTATAAAACTAACTACTCCAGACCTGGAGCACGTTTTCTTCTAGTTGTCCCCGAGAGCCTTCGCTCCGAAGTTCTACGTGCCATGCATGACGATGCGACGTCCGGTCACTTCGGCTTCATTAGAACGCTGAACCGCACGCAGGAACGCTTTTACTGGCCCAAGATGTACGAAACGACGAAGCGTTACGTCGCTAGCTGCGAGACGTGCCAACGTCACAAGCGCCCGGCCACCGCTACACCAGGTCCCCTTCAGCCGTTAACACCATCCAGCACACCTTTTGAACAAGTAGGAATTGACATTATGGGTCCATTTCCGTTATCTAACAATAAGAAGCGCTGGATAATCGTCTGCGTAGATCATCTTACGCGGTATGCCGAAACCGCAGCTATTCCTTCTTCTACTGCTGCATCCGTGGCGGACTTCTTGCTTCACTCCGTGGTCCTTCGCCATGGCCCACCGCGTGTTATTATCAGCGACCGTGGGCGCCAGTTCACTGCCGATGCCGTTGAAGAATTACTACGCATGTGCACGACACAGTTCCGTCATTCCACACCGTATCACCCACAAACGAATGGCCTCGTTGAACGGACAAACAGAACGCTGACCAACATGCTTGCCATGTACGTTTCTTCCAATCATAAGAACTGGGATGAAGTGCTGCCTTTTATCACGTAGGCGTACAACACGGCAAAACATGAAACAACGAACTTCAGCCCATTTTATCTGTTGTACGCAAGGTTGCCACTAAGCCCTCTAGACACTTTCTTACCCTTCATTCTACACAATGACGACACTGTATCAAACACCCTGTGCCTCGCGGAAGAAGCCCGCCGAATCGCTCGTCTTCGTACTCTGGCCTCTCAACGTCGTTCGAAGGAACGATACGACGACCGTCACGAACCAGTCTTATTCGAAAAAGGTGACTTGGTGTTACTTTGGACACCGCAACGCAAGCGTGGATTGTGTCAAAAGCTTCTGTCACGATATTCAGGCCCATTTGTAGTTTTGGAGCGTCTAAGCCAGCTCACTTACGTAATAGCTCGTCTTTTGTCCAATGGTCGACGATCGAGCAGAACGCAGCTCACTCACGTGGCTCGCCTGAAACCTTCCCACCCTCCTTGTGCATCATAACTCGCCCTACGGGCTTCGTCTGCTTGCGGGGGAATGTAACAGACTAGAAAAGGGTAGAGAAGAGAAGCAGAGGAAGACGAAGAGTCTTGGCACGATCGCAGTGTGCTGCCGCAAACGACCATCGTTCACCTCCTGTAAATAAAACCATCTTATCACTGCTCGCTGTTACAATATATATATATATATATATATATATATATATAGGCAGGCATGGTGGTTGAGTGGCCGTAGCGTTGCATTTGGGCCTAGAGTCTGGCCTTCATCAGGATAAAAGGTACAGTTTGTTCGTGCTCAGCTTTATACAATCTCACATCAGAGGGAAAGGAAAGAGGAAAAGGACAGAAAAAAAAGACAGAAAAAAAGAAAAAAAGCAAAAAAAGGAAAGACAAAAAAGAGAAAAAAAGAATATAGGGTGGACTCCCCTCGGGTGCCCCCCTTCCACTCTTCCTTCCACTTCCACTTCATCTCTCTCTCCTTTCTCCCCTTCACCTTTCTGATGTCAGTGGTCTGTGTATGCTTCCTTTCACTAACGCATTCTTCCCGACCAGACGGCGCCTCCTGGCACTGGCGGTTCGGTGTGGGGCAAAAAAGAGCTTTTTCAGGAAGTTCTAAGCCTTTAACTACTCGGAGCCCTGTCGACATTTCGTCGTAGAAAGAGAGGTACCGCGTATTGGGGCAGAGGCTGGTAAGCGGGCATGTTAGGAAGTTTTAAGCCTTTAACTACTCGGGGTCCCGTCAACATTTCGTCGTAGAAAGAGAGGTTCCGCATATTGCGGCAGAGGCTGGTAAGCGGGCGCAATGCGAATTCCTCGCCCGCTTCTGGATTACGCGTGCAGTGGGGGCCTCCTGGCTGTGCACAAGGTTGCTGTTGGGCATGACACAATTGATTGGGTAGTAAAATAAAACAGAAAACAGACGACAGCTGCACTTAGGAAGAGTAGTTACACTTGGAATCGTTTTGAGTTGTGCAGTGCCCTTCGCAGCTGCAGTGTCGTGAACTCAGTTACTATTTTCATTATTGCCGTTATTGTTTTCTAATGCTTTAATTACTGCAAGTGTTCCAGGATTCTCATTTATTCCTCTATCGAGGGTGTTAAATCGGTGGATAAGGTATGACTCTCGTTGTTCACGTTCTCGATTTGATTTAAATCCCGTCTCTAAGAGCATTACTGATAGTTTGTCGAATGCATGGTCGGGAAGATTGAGATGTTTTGATAGAGGTAGACTTGGGGCTGATTTCGCATGGGCTCTGTGATTATTGAAGCGAATCCTAAATGTTGTTTCTGTTTGTCCGATGTACTGCATACCACACACGTTGCATTCGAGTAGGTATACCACATTAGAGGAATCGCATGTTAGGTTTCCTCGTATGTTAATCGAAAACTTGGATTGTGTGCTGGTTGCTTTGTGTGTTTCTCGCAACACCTTACATACGAGACATCGTGGCTTTAAACAAGATCGACATGAATTATTGGGGGGCGATGTGTTAATTTGAGAGTGGACAAGTGTGTCTTTGAGGTTACGTGGTCGTCGGTAAACGACGCCTGGAGCAGACGGAAATGCGCGTTGCAGACGTTCACTTTGTTCCAGAATGTTGTAATGTCGTTTAAGGATTTTGTTTACATTGGGGAAGTTTGTGCTGTAAGTCAAGCAGAGGTTTGGTCGTTGTGGGTCTTCTTGCGGTGGTCGCTTCATAAGTAAGTCTTCACGCTTTAGTTTTCTTGCTTTTTGAACAGCGTCATTAATTACATGTGGGGGGTATTTCTGTTTCTCGAGCATAAGTTTTAGCCTCTGTGAGCTCGTGTCAAAGTCAGCGTCTCTAGAGCAGATTCGCTTAAACCGGTGAGCCTGGCTGTATGGAATGCTGTTTTTACAGTGGCATGGGTGATCGCTTTGGTAATGGAGGTATTGTTGTCGATCCGTTGGATTACGATATAGGGTTGTAGAGAGCTTCTCTTCTTCTATCGTTATGGTAACATCAAGAAAATTTACGGTTACTTGCGAGTATGTGTGTATGAAGTGTATGTTCGGATGTACAGCATTGTGTCGATAAAGCTGAGAAGTTCGTCCTCGCTGTGGCTCCAAATAAGGAAGATGTCGTCTATGTGTCTTCTGTATAACATTGGTTTCAAGGAACTTTGTGCAAGAAATTCAGATTCTAGCTTTCCCATAAATATGTTAGCATAATTAGGTGCCATTTTGGTGCCCATAGCGGTCCCGCTTATTTGTAGAAAATATTCTTGGTTAAACTCGAATGAATTTAATTCGAGGACCATCCTCGTCAAAGTTGCGATGGCAGAGAAATCTGGGGTGTTAGATTGTCTATGGTTTGTGTACATGTTTTGTAATGCAGCTATGCCGTCATCGTAAGGAATATTTGTATATCATGAAGAGACATCAAGAGTAACCAAGTACGAGTTTTTCGGCACACTCAGACCTGCAATGTCTCGAAGAAAATGTGTGGTGTATTTTATGTACGACGCGAGGGTGCATGGAATGTGGCTTATTAGTTTGTCCACGTACCCTGATATGGGCTCAGTTATTGCACCGATGCCTGATATGATTGGTCAACCTGGGTTACCAGGTTTATGAATTTTCGGGAGGGTGTAAAAGCGACCTGGACGAGGGTATGCTGCTCGCATCAGTTTGTGGTCAGTGTTGGTTATCTTTTCTGCATCCAACAGTTTCTTTAGTTCTGTTGATACGGTATGTTTGTATTCGTCTGTCGGATCACCTGGGAGGCGTTCGTAAAATCTTGAGTCGTCTAGTGGGCGGTATGCTTCTTGTAAGTAGTTGGTTGTATTAAGAACTACAATTGCTCCTCCTTTGTCAGCGGGTTTTATTGTTATGTCTGTCCTAGATGCCAAATTTCTCATACTTATTTTTTTAGATTTTGTCAAGTTTTCTCGGTTTCATTTGTGTCTGTGGTATTCGTGTACTATATCTTTCTGTACTGCGGTGATATAAAGGTCCAAGCACTTGTCTCGATTACTGTTCGGTGTCCAATCATTTGATTTACGACGGTGAATTGTTTCGTGGTTAGAAGGCCTGTCCAAGAAATATTCGCGCAACCTTAAGCTTCGAGCGAAGTTGTCGAGCTCTCGGAGCAAGTGGAATTCATCGAAAAATTTTGTGGTCGGGCAGAAGCTTAGTCCCTTAGCAGTTTTTCTTCGTCAGGTGACAAGCTCGTGTCCGATAAGTTTGCAACCACAGTGTCACAGGGTGTGCTCTTAGATGGGTGCTCGTTTGTACCGTTAGTGGTTTCCTGGGTGGTGGTGTTGTAGTGATAAGGAACTATATCAGGGAACGCGGGTTTGGGCACATGGTCTCTTTTGAGTTTATGAATTTTTGTGATCATGATGGCTTGGTATTTATTCTGTTCAAATTCTGTTAATCGGGTGATTTCTTCGTTCGATAAAGTGTTGTGGCGGAGAATGGTGTTGGTCATAGCGACCAGTTTCTTTACCTGCTTATCACTGTGAAGAAGAGCGATTTCTGTTAATTTAAGAGATGCCTCAAGGAGGACATTTTTCCATGTTATTTGGTCGTGTTCATCTAGATTTGTAGCGGCTGGTGTGAGGGAGAGTGTCATACCCTTGGGGGCTATTCTAGCACGAAGGTACACTTGCAATGTTGATTTATGCATTTCATGTCTAATTAGTTTGTCAGCAAGTTTTCGTACTTTAAGGAAAGTGGCACTGGAACTGGGAAGTGATGAGCTGGACTTACATTTCAGAAGTCAATCTTCTTTTGGGTGCGGGGATGGCACTGATGAGGTGCGCAGGTTGTAGTTATGTCCGGCAGGCCTTCGTCGTTGTAGGGATGATTTCGGCGTTGGGCCCCCGGCGAACGTGTTCGTAGGCAGTTCCGGGGTCCGCAATAGGGGGACGCGGTTTCGTAGTTCGGAAGGCTTCCCTTTGAGGAGTGGTGTAGTGGTGCTGTCGTGTAGTGCTTTTGGTCTCGACATCCGATATGGAGGGACGCGTGTTGGCTGTTCAGCAGACTTCCCTCCTAGTAGTGGTGCGCTGTTGATGATGGTGAGGGGGTGCTTGTGGCTCGCGGGAGTCACAGTTTCGCCGATCGTCGGGAACTCACCTGTGTTGTTGGGTAGGTGTGGCTCGTGGTGTGGGGCTCCTGGTGTATGTTGATATGCAGAGTTCTTGTCCTATATATATATATATATATATATATATATATATATATATATAAATATATATATATATATATATATATATATATATATATATATATATACATGGGAAAGAAGTGTAAACATAAGGGGTCGTTTTTCCGTGTTTTGGCACAATATAATGAGATCTAACAGACAATAAAGCCAAGGAATGTACAGGGAAAGTTATTAGAACAAATTTAATGTAAACAAGAAACAAGAAAATTGGGTGAAAAAATAACCAGCCGTGAGTAGGAATACCTACGATCTTCGAATAACGCGTCCGATGCTCTAACCACTGAGCTATTACAGCGGCCTTCCCTCCATCCACTTTTTTGGGTTTATATGTGACTTTAGAAGTGGGAGCGTCAGTCAGGGCAATCTGTAAGCCAAGCGGCGAGTGTGAAACACCCTTTTATGCGCATGTGTGGCGTCACGTAGCACGTGAACTTATTACGAGCGGGCAGCTGACCAATAGTCCCCCGTGTACAACCTAACGGCACTAAGTCTGCCAGTACGAGAGCCTCGTCAATGAATAAGGGAAAGAAGTGTATACCTCAGGGCTCGTTTTTCCGTGTTTTGACATAATATAATGAGATCTAACAGACAATAATGCCAAGGAATGTGTACGGGGAGTTATTAGAAGAAATGTACCAGCCGTGAGCAGGAATTGAACCATATATATATATATATATATATATATATATATATATATATATATATATATATATATATATATATATATATATATATATATATAAGGGAAAGAAGTGTATACCTAAGGGCTCGTTTTTCCGTGTTTTAACACAATATTAATGAGATCTAACAGACAGTAATGCCAAGGAATGTACAGGGGAAGTTATTAGAACCAATGGAATGTAAATAAGAAGAAAGAAGAAAGAAAAGTGGACGAAAAAATAACCAGCCGTGAGCAGGAATAGAACCTACGACCTTCGAATAACGCGTTCGATGCTCTAACCACTGAGCTATCACAGTGGCCTTCCCACCATCCACTTTTTTTGGGGATTTATATGTGAATTTAGAAGTAGGAGTGACAGTCAGCGCCATCTATAAGCCGAGCGACGAGTGTGAAAACACTCTTATTCACATGTTTGGCGTCACGTAGCGCGTGAACTTGGTGCTATTTAACCACCGGTGGTCAAAATTTCCGGTGCCCTCCACTATGGCGTATCTCATAATCATATGGCGGTTTTGGGACGTTAAACACCACATATCAATCATATCAATATATGTGTGTATATATATACGGCCAAAAATAGTGTTGCGTATGCCAAGCACTATTCACAAAAAATGTTCAATACGTACGTAATGCTGTTCGTTTTATCGGCATTATTATATAAACGGAGCACAAGAGCATTACTCGAGAACAACTTACAAACGTGGGTGACGCAATTTTAAAAAATACTTAGCGGTGAAGCGGGCAAGGCGTTTTAATCAAACATCAGCTCCTGACCACCTTGGGACTTCCCTTGTTTTGCTCCTATTGGTTTACCTCAAGCGCTTCAAGCTTACCAGATGCTGTGTTCTACCTTCAATGACCTGGGAGAACGAATAGCGAATCCAGCCACCTATGACTTCGTATTTTGTTGTGAGCCGATTGACGGGTGGTGGTATTGCGTATAAGCGTACGAAGAGAACATAGTCATAAACGTTTTGATCATTCGTTGGTGAGCCCCTCTGCTCCTCCATCGTTAATGTGTTATT